>NC_056737.1:695154884-695254884 GCF_019279795.1 Protopterus annectens | reverse complement strand
ATCTAGATTTCTTTTAAGACACCAGAGAGAAAATCTTTTCCATTTGGAAATTTAAGACTTTCTTGTACTGGGTTTCCTGGCCTCCTGCAAAAACCCTAAGCATGTCCTGAGAAAAAAGGGACCTGAAAGAGATCAAAAGTTGATCACCCACAGGGTCAATTGCAATGTGGATGAAGCAGAGATCCCCTATCCTGTGTGAGCAGATGCAAGTGGTGAGGCAATTTGTGGTGATGGCCCTTGGCTAGTTATAGAAGAAGAGGGAACCAGTGCTATCGTGGCCAAAAGGGAGTCACCAACAAGATTTTCAGTTTATCCTGCTGAATCTTCAGCATGACTTTCATTAGGAGACAAAAGGGGGGATGCATAAAGAAGCATCCCCTTCCATAAGAAAGAAAAAGAATCCACCTTCCGAGCCAGGGGATGTGGGATCCTGGCACAAAAGACAGGAAGTTGTCTGTTGTGAGGGGAGACAACTAGATCCAGATGTGGTGTACCCCACCTATGAATCAGATCCAGGAATACATCCCTGTGAAGCATCCATTCATGGGATTGTTTCATGGATCTGCTTAATGCATCTGCCACAGAATTTTGAGCAGATGGTAGGTAAATAATATGAAGAGTGATCTTGCATTGAATCGCTGACTCCCATACCTTCACTGCTAGCCTGCATAGAAGGTAAGGTTTGGTACCCTCCTATTTATGGACCAGAGGACAGTGGTGCTGTCTTACAAGGATCTTCAGAGGACCTGATAGAAAAAGAGGGTGGAAAACTTGCAGAGCTAAAAGCAGAGACCTCATTTCTCTGATACTGATGTGCTTTCTCTTCTGAGATGGAGACCATAGACCCTGAACCTTCCTGGAAGCAAAAGCCACTCCCCAGCCCATGTCTGAAGCATCTGTGAAAGAGTTGTTGAGAAGGCTGGGGCAAAAGAAGAGGAAGACCTGGATTCAAAGAAAGCTGCTGAACCCACCAGAGGAGCTCTGTTTTCAGAGAGGGAAGAAGAGGAATCATAGCATCTAGTGGATGAGCATGCTGGTACCCAGTAGTTCAAAAAAAAAAAAAAAAAGACATTTTCTCATGTGAAGTTTTGCAAAGGGCAACATGGGAATCGTGGAAGCCATGAATCCTAGAAGTCTCAGGAATTCTCTGGCTGAGAAGGAAGGAAGAGTGAGAAGGGTCTCTATGAAAACAGTGAGAGATTGAGCCTTGTATGATGGTAGGAAGGCCATCATCAAGTCTGTCCTGAACCTGCACCCCAAGAAAATGTGATCCTGAGATGGTGTCAAGCTGGATTTTTTTAAATTGATTGTGAAGCCTAGGCTTTGAAGAAGATGAATAGCCTTCCCTATATTTAGAGACAAACGATCTCAGTCATTTGCTAGGAAAAGAAGGTTGTCCAGGTAAGAATAAACTTGGACACCCTGGACCCACAGGAAAGCAATGGCAGGAGCCAGGCACTTTGTGAATACCCTTGGGGCAGTGGAAAGACCAAAAGGCACTGCAGAAAATTGAAACTGCAAAGAACCAACTGAGAAACTGAAGTATTTTCTGTATAAAGAATGGATGGGGATATGCAGGTAAGCATCTTTGAGATCCAGGGAAGCCATAAAGGCCTGAGGTGAAATGAGTGGAAAGACAGTCTGCAGGGACAACATCTGAAAGGAGGGAACCAGCAGGAAAGTGCTAAGTGGGAGAGAACTAGAATTCGCCTTCAAGGACTATTATTTCTTGGGACTAGAAACATTCTTGAGTAAAAACCCTTGCCCCTCTGGTTCCAAGGAACTGTCTGCATAGTGCCCTGAGACAAAAGTTGCAGGAGTTATGGAAAAAGCTGTATCTGTCTGGAGAGGGGCTGCCGAATCACCATGAAAGGAGGGAGATTCTTCCAAATCACAAAGTATCCCTTTTGGATAATGAATCCAAAGCATCCTGAGTGATCCTTGTCCAGGCTGGAAAGGAAAGAGAAAGAGGAGTATGACTTGGAAGAGAGCCTTGATAGGCACAGAGAACTTGGTCTGGCCTGAAAGGGCTGCTGAGAAGGAGCTGAAGAAGATGTTTTCAACTGAGGGGGTCTTCTGGAAGATTTCTTACACCTAGCAGCAGAAGAGGAAGCAGTGGAGGTACTAGCATGTCTCATAACAAAGGATGTCTTGACCAGGTAATTTCTGTGAAATTTAGGGACTGGAGAAACACACAGGTGCTTAAGATCCTGAAGTTCCTTCCCTTTCTGTTGCAGAGCATTAAATAACTCTGCAGCAGCTGCACCAAACAGAGCAGACTTGTTCAGAGGGTTGTCTAATAACATGGCCTTAATATCGTCAGGTAGCGGTGGAAGTCTCAACCAGGAATGCCACCTAAGCACAGAAGCAGAAGCAGCAGCTCTAGATGATGCCTCTAAAGCATCATAGCTGCACTTAATAAAATGTATGGCTACTTGGCAGGAAGCAGCCAAAAGTGACATGACCTGTGATTTAATCTCAGACTCTGGCAAAGAAGACAAAGCCTGTGAAGCTTGAGAAAACAAAGCTAAAAAGTACCTAGAGATGTGCGTCTGGTAATTAATAGTTCTGACAGCTAAAGTAGAAGAGGTGTATATCATTTTACCCAGTCTCGCTAGAATCTTGCTCTCTATCAGATGGGAGAAGCTTGACAGAAGGTGATAACCGGAAAGACTTGTCTCAGACTATGGAGATCACAGCTGGATCTGCAGAGGGGCACTCATAGAGGAATTTACAGTCATTAGGTACCCTATAGAATCTATCAGGCCACTTGGGAGCAGGAGCCTGAGAGTCTGGAGTTTTACAGGAGGAAGTAAAAGCATCTAGGAAACTGGAAGAACTGGAGGAAATGTAGACGGTGAAGGAACCTGCACCTGAAGGTGGTCATAGTACCTCTTCTGTTCAGAAATATGGGAAGAATCTGATTTGAATAACTCCCTCATATTGTAAACAGTTTGTCCAAATGAGATTTCCTCCTGAGGGGAATCCCTTCCATTAGATTCCTCCTTAGGAGATGCACATTCCAGTGGAGAAGCAATTTGGGAAGAATATTCCAATGAGTCATCATCAGATGAGGAATCCTCAGAATCAGAAAGAGGTACCTGAGACCCAGCACCCTAACTTGGGGAAGAAAAAGATGACAGGGGAAGAAGGTTTCAATCCAACTGAGGAGAAGAAGGAATGTTAAGATGTTTGGTGTTTTGTTTCTTCTTAACGTGTCTTTCTGGGAGAGGAAATAAGAAGATCCCAACATAGGCCTAACAGCAGATGAAGATAGATCCCTATTCACAAGATCAGCAGCAACAGAAATGTCACAGGAGTCCTCCAGCACCACAAGCCATGGTTCCCCCATGTCGCCTGAACAGGATGTCTACAAAGCCTCGGACATGCTGGGATACGTTCTCTTAGCAGCTTCCACACAGGTACATGCCAAAGAAGCATATCCAACCTCCGACTATACAACCGGGTCTTCACTGACCTCAAGGGGTGCGTCTGAAGTGGAAGGTGCAGCAGAAAAGGATTCAGGTTTCAGCTTACTCACTTTCCTCATCAGACTCTGCTTGGCTGAAGGATCACTGACACCCTCCATAACGTCTTTAGCCAGATGTTTGAGCTGCTGATTTTCAAGATACAAATTAAGAGCTAAAAGTTGGCTATGTAATGTTTTAGGCACAAAGGCCTAACAGAACAGGATTGATGGTTGTTACTAGGCCCTAAACAGAGAAGACAAAGCTAGTGGCTATCTTTATGTTGAAGGCTATCTTTATGTGGAATGCCTTCCACACCTACACTTGCCCTTCCTGGATGACATGAACAAAAGGGCTGGCAGTAATAAAGAATAAAATTCTCAACGGGGCACTTACCTGAAGCTGATAGCAACATACACATGAAATCCGAATGCAGACCACATGTAGGAGTCAACCTTCCAAATGGCGGCAAAAATGTTCTGAGGCTGGTACATGCGGAAGTCATCAAAGCAGATGTGTGACTTCTCATGTATTGGCAGTAGCTTGAAGCTTTTGTATACTGGCAGACGTCGAGTCATTGGGCGAAATACAACCCATATGTAAGGAATACTGCAATACTGAATAGAAGGACATCAAATAGGGACAGAAAAGTAAATATAAGGCCACAGCCAACCTAATTTATCATTCATTTTCTACTCTAGGTGTGCTTGTGATATGCGTATGATACAGAGGAAATATCTGGTGATCTACTTCATTTTGCATTTCTCTAATAAACACCATGGATGGTGGTGGCTGTTCATTGGATCACTAAAGTAGTCAGCTGCGGCTCATATGCATTGACGGGCTGATATGCAAGTTTGGGCATGGAGGTAATAAACCTGATTGGTCCTCCATTGGACCAGACAGTAATTTACATAAAACATATAAACATTCTTTATAAATGGCAGTCCATGCTGCCTTGCCAGGTTTACAGCTCTCCCCTCTAGGTTTCAAATATTAGCTGTAACATTGTTATCCCCCATAGTGCCTTTTTTAGGAAATGCCAAATTGAAAGTACTTCTGACATACAAAAATCAAAATCAAGAAAATCTAAAGGTGTTACTGCTCAATGCTACGAGTCTAAACAAAAACGCCACTCCCTACAAGCAACCCTCACCTTGGAGAATGCTGATGTCTGTGCGGTCAATGACACATGGTTTAAAGCCAGGAAGAGCAAACTGGCAGTCCAAGGCTATAATGACTTCCACACATTTAGACCAGCTACTACACAGACAAGGACTAAGGGTGGAGGTGTCTTGATTTACATAAAAAAATAAATATACCTCAAGGCTGGTCAAACAGGACAATGCACTTCAGCTTTTCTATGTCCACATCGCCACAGGCAAAATCCCATACTACTTCCTTGCATGCTATAGGTCCCCCCCTCTATGACGCAGGAACCCCATAACATGTATTTACACTTACTGGAAACACTCACCATCCAACACAACACCATATTTACGGGCAACTTTAATTACCCCACTATTAACTGGGAATCTTATATGACACCAAAAGTACAGGCACAGATATTCCTGGATTTTGTAATCACAAGCTCCCAGGACCAGACTGTCAATACACTGACCAAGAGTGAAAACATACTGGATTTGGTCCTCAATAATATGGAAGAGTACTATACAACCCCTAATGTAATGTCTTCTCTGGTAAGGTCAGACCACAAAATGGTCTCCTTTGAAGTAAAAATAAAACTTGAAACCCCAGCTAACCCAACTCAAAGGCTAACCTCCAACTATTAAGTGATATCCTAGCAAAATTACAGACCTCCATAGACCCTGAGAACACTGCTGACTACGTGGAACTTTTCATGGAAATCCAATACAAGAATGTTAATAGCTGCACAAAGGCAGCTGTACCCACCAGGAGGAAAGTATGGAACTAACTCAAAAAAAAAAAACAAGGCAACCTGGTGGAATAACATCATCAATAGGCTGTATAACAGAATGAAGAAAAGCATGGCAAAAATTAGGAGGTGTAGCACACAGCAGGATAAAAGCACTCATCAATCTAAACAAACAACTCAGAGGACAAATAAAGTCTACCAAAGGCAAATTTGAGGTAAATGTGGCCATCAGGCCAAGGACAACCACAAGGCATTCTTTAGCTATGTCTGCAACCTCAAAGGTAATACACAATTGTGTGGAGAGCTCAGTGTTAATGCAGCCACCTATATGGAGCGAGAAGATATAGCAAACCTACTGACTGAAAATTTCAGCTCCAACTTTACCCCTCTCTCCCCACTCAACCTTCTCTCAAAAAGTACCATCAAATATAACACCCCTGCTATCCTTAGGGAACAGGTTATTGTCCCAGACAATATCCCAGGATACCTTCTAATTAGCATGAAACAAGACCTATCAGGCCTTCTTGAAATGCCATTTAACTGTAGCCTCCAAACAGGCCTTGCATATCGCAAATGGAGAACAGCAACAGTCATCCCTCTGCACAAAGGTGGGCCATCTAGAGACTCTGGAAACTCCAGACTCATAAGTCTCACTAGTCTCACATGCAAAGCTATGCAAAGAATCATCATGGAAATTATCAATAATGACACAGGAAACCTCCAGACAATGGATCCAGCCAATATGGTTTTGTCGAAGGCAGGTCATGCCTACTCAACCTGGTGGACATTTTTGAGAAGAGAACAGATAAGGGTAAAATAGTTCACACTGCCTACCTTGACCTGGCCAAGGCATTTGATACAATATCCCACTAGGGCATCGTTGGTAAACTAAAAATGTTAGGTATAAACCCTTATGTCACTCAGTGGATAGCCAGCTGGCTCACAGACAGGACCCAGGAAGTTAGAAATGGCAAGTCTACGTCTACACCAATGCCAGTCACAAGCAGAGCCCCTCAAGGATTGGTCCTGGGTCTGTTCCTTTTTGGCATTTACTTCTCTAAAGTCAAGACCAATGCCAATGGCCTCTGGCTGATTAAATCTGCATATGATTGCTAATTAGTAGCAGTCACAGAATCCCCCACTGGCACAAATGTTTTGCAAGAAGGGCTTTCACAGACAAATGCCTAGTGTCACAGCCATGGATCAAAACTAATGCTATGAAATGCATAACAGTTTCTTTCGAGAAGTCACCCACCCATGGTAACTATCAAATTGACAACACACCCCTAAGAGATGACCCAGTAGTCAGGGACTTAGAACACACAATCTAGCCTTTGACATTATGTGTCTACAATAGTGAGGAAATCATTCTATGTTGTGCACCTTATAAACAAAGGTATGGCATCTACATCCAAGGAAGTCATTGCTCCACTGTATTCAGCATTCATCAGACCTCTCACCAAGTACAATGCTTCCTTTGGTACTCACCTAACCAGGCACATCCAACAACTGGAACCTCCACAGAGGTTCCTCAATAATAAGAATACAGGATGTAAGAAACGTGTCCTGTGCAGACCACCTCAAGACCCTATCCCTGTATACTTTCTCCTACAGGCTGCTGAGGGGAGATCTATGCCTGGCATACAAGTCATTGTCAGACCCCACCCTGATGGACCCCCTGCATATCTGCAAAATAAATAACACCAGAATTAACCATTCTAAAGATGTAAACCTTGCTTGTGATATAAATAAGACCTACTGGACAGACAGGTATGTATCCCTGAGACTACCCCTTCTCTGGAACAGGCTCCCTATCCATGTGAAGCACAGTTCTTCCCTAACCCAATTCAAGAGTAACTTGGTCATCTGGTTGGGGAACAGGAAATTCACCCCTGATTTGACACCTATGTCTCTAATGGAAACAGGTAGCCTACAAATGTTTCATGTCCCAAGCCCCTGTTTACACTTACTAAGGGTACCAGAAATTGTCAGAGATTTGGGATGCATGGCTAGGTTTAAAAAGGCCTTTGTGGTCATTAGCCTAGTACACACCTATGAACCTATGAAAAATGTTTTCAAACAATATATATGAGTAATAAATTTGGAAAACACGGCATCCTAAAGGCCAGTAAGCATACATAAAAAAATTACTAAAGAACAGTTACCTCTTATTTCACAACAGTTACTCAGATCATACCTTCTGTCTTTTGCATACATTTTCAACTGCTCCAACAGCTGCATGTATAACTACTCACCTGCTTTATCTGCAACATCCCCCTGTCTTCACCAACTGTCATCACAGGACACTTAGAAAAGATGATGCAAAAATATCTTCCGATAAATGTATGCAACAATCACACAACACCACTACCCCCCCCCCCAATTCCTGCTTACTTACAGAGTTGTTGTTTCCACCTTGCTCCTAGACTCCCAGTTCACTGTTATCTTGCTACATGCGTCTCTGTTTCCTTCTCTTCCTTAGATTTGGACATATCTGGACAATCAACACAGTCATCAATCTCACGCCTGCATCAAGCTCTAGTACTGTTCCATCTTCTTCACTCAGCCCCACCAGGCCTATAATTCCCTTTAATCCCTTCATTTAGAAGCATATGTAGACTCCCTCCCATCCCTCCAGGTGTGACAACTTTTTCTTGTGGTCAGCAGATTCAGTTACTGACTATTGCTCTATACTACAGGAACTTGTTTTAACTAAATCAATAGCTCCTTTACAAGAACCACCCCCCCCATGCTTCTGTTAGATGCGTCACTCCATGCCTGAGATGCACTGTTAGAGGGTTCCTCCCTACCATCATTCAGTTTCCCTTTTTTCCACTCCAGAGATTTAGCTAGAAAATACATCTTACTAGCTACTCTTCTTCCTGTCACCCACACTTCCATCAGTTCCACTTTACTATATATAGCAGAGGCATTTAGGAATAAACCACTCTCAGCCCTATCTCATAATAAATCTTTTCTGCTTTCACCCTGGGGAGAAAATTGTACCTCATGCCATTTCATACTACAGCCATAGCAGCAGGGTATTTCACCCATGCAAGTGCCACAACTTGTTTCATCATGCACAAGATACTCTCTGCATAGTTCTCTTTTTTTCTACAAAATAAAAGGAAAAAGTCCTCCACTACTTTTACTGTTTGCTCCTCTATTAGCAGCCCTAATCTACCCTTGCAAAATGTAACAGCCACTACTTTGCTTTCTACAGATGGAATTTGATAAGAGACCTTGGGACACAGGT
Source organism: Protopterus annectens (assembly GCF_019279795.1). Lineage (NCBI taxonomy): Eukaryota > Metazoa > Chordata > Ceratodontiformes > Protopteridae > Protopterus > Protopterus annectens. The sequence goes on along the minus strand of NC_056737.1, from coordinate 695,246,264 downwards.
GAACAGTAGTCTCTCCTTTGATAATCACATCGCCACAGTAGTCAGGAAATCCTTCTACGTGGCACACATCATCACAAAAGGTTTCTCATCCAGGAAAAAAGAGGTCACTGTTCCCCCTCTACTCATCACTCATTAGACCCATTATAGAGTACAACACCCTTTTTGGTATGTACCTCACCAGACATCTACAACAACTGGAATGGCCGCAGAAATACCTCACAAACAGGATAACTGGCCTTAAACAGGTGCCCTACGCAGACTGTCTCAAAAAACTCCAGCTTTACTCCGTCGCATATCGCCTACTCAGAGGCAATCTCTGCCTAACATACAAAGCTATGTCAAACCCAGAGCTGTTGGACATGCTCCACTTAAAGAAATCCCAATCCCTCAGATCTACACGCTCTAGGGACCTAAACCTTGTCACCACAACAAACAGAACATGCTGGAGGGATAGATTCCTGTCCCAGAGACTTCCCATACTCTGGAACAAACTACCTATCTATATCAAACAAAGCTCCTCAATAGTGCTCTTCAAGAAAAATCTTGATGATTGGATAGGAAATAGGAAATTCGCCCCAGGGATCACCTCTGTGGCTCTGCTTGACAGGGGCACAGGAAAATAATTTTCTTGGGTGGCGAAAGCCAGGGTACCTTTTTGGCTAGGCTTGTATAGGCCCTATAGATTGCCTAGTACCTACCTATGAGCCTAAGTGCTGGAGTTTCTTTCTTACAGACTCTGCTATTCCTGCTCTGTGTATTCTAGCAATTAATATAACATCACTTTGTTTTCTCTGGCAAGCCACTAACAATCTTTTGGACAAAACAAAGGCATCTTCTCCTTTACACCTTTCTAAATGAACATTGTCAGGTTGTATCCTATACTGTGTTTCATCTAGGTGTACCTTCAAGGAGCTTCAGCCTTCCTAATAAATCCTGAATGCTTTCATGGCATGATCTGATACAGCTGTTCTGATACAGGCATTCTTTCCTTCAATTCCTGTAACATCTGCTCCAGTTTGCTACCAGCTCTCTGTAAGTTTAGTTGGTATATTCATAAAACTGGATAATACCCCATGACTACCACCTATCCCCTTTTAATTTCAACACTCTCAGAGACATTCTGTTCAATGGGCCCTCCACTTTAACATTATATAGCCCGAACAATTATGGCTTAATATAGAAAATTAGAAAATAATCCAAAAGATCTTCACAAAAACTAAAGATTCTGCACTGTTAACCACTGTAGGCCATTGATCAAAGAAAGGAAAAAAAATAGTTATGTACTTACCATAACTTGGCATATGTGTTATCCTATGTCACTATTCATCACTCTTGGGTCATAGGATCTGGCATCAGATCCGAGACGGTAACCTATCAGACAGATCCTACGCTTGAGCTCCTCCCACTCCCATAATCCCTTGCTGCCCTCTAACTCCTCAGATCTAGTTTGCTCTAGGGCTAGAAAACCACCAAGAAAGACCCTAACCACCAGCCATGACATCTCCACCACCTCTAGGTCCCACAGGATGGGGAAGGAGGGAGTGATAGTGATCAATAGTGACATAGGATAACATAGATGCCAAGTCATGGTAAGTACATAACTCTTTATCTGATGTCACTATTCCTCACTCTCGGATCAGAGTCCCCAGCTACCATGAAACCCTCGGTGGCCTCATGGAAGGACATGCCAAAGAACTGTGGAGCCATAAGAAGCCCTGTTCCTGGAAACTAAGTCAAGCTTATAACTAGAAACAAAAGTGTGAGGAGTAGGGCAGTTGGTCACCGCACAAATCTCATCTATGGAATAATGGGCCAAAAAGGCAGCCGACTTAGCCACAGATCTAACGGAATGAACTCTGACAGGTCCTGGTAATGACAAACCTTTAGAAGAATAAACCACAGAAATACATTTTGAAATCCAGTGAGATACAGTAATCTTGGCTACCGCTCGACCTCATCTGTTAACAGAAAAGGCCACAAAACAGCTGGTCAGATTTGCGGAAGCTCTTTGTTCTGTCCGAGAAGAACCGTAGTTGCCAATGTACATCAAGTGTGTGCAGCAAACATTCGCCTTTATTTGAGAAGTGGGGAAGAAAACTGGCAACTGAATGGACTGATTCAAATTGGCCTCAGTGGACACCTCGAGCAAGAAGGAAGGGTTAGTCCATAAAGACACTCTATTTTTATGAAAAATCATGTACAGAGGCTTAATAGACAGGGCCTGCAACTCAGAAACCTGTCTAGCTGGCGTTATAGCAACCAGAAAGGCGGTCTTCCAAGATAGGAACTTCATATCACAAGTTGCAGCAGGTTCGAAGGGACTCTGTGTAAGAGACTGCAGTGCAAAGGAAAGGTCCCAAGGAGGAGAAGGATCGTACAGTTGTGTACACTTACCATAAATGTAGATTTTCAAGTGTATTCACCGTTGCAGTCATCACACTTGGGTTATCTCCCTGCAGGTAGCCCTCAGTTGGCCCGAATACCAGAGACTTAGTATTTCTGCGTCAGATGCTGTCGCTCTAGGACTGACGTCAGGGGCATAAAAACAGGCAGCAGACACCATTACATCAGTTTTTCTGGACAAATGTCAGGAGCCCCCCAAATAGGGAACGAAGTTATGGTGGGGAAAATACCACCAGTAAAAAGTAAATACCAATACCCCCGAAAGGGGTGAGTAATAGCCACAGAGAGGGGAGAGAGAGAGAGAGAGACAGAGATAAACCAGGGGGCTGCAGGGAGGGAAACCAGGACTGCAACAGTGAATACACTTGAACATCTACATTTATGGTAAGTGTACACAACTGTACTATGTTCTTCGTGTTTCACTGTTGCAGTCATCACACTTGGCTGGATTTCCAAAGCTGAAGAAGGGTGGAGGCAGTCAAGAAGAGTTAGGGGTGGCTAATATGCCTTGCAGGACTGCTGTTGCAAAACCTGCCCTGGATTTGGAAAAGATAGGCAGGTGGTAATGCTTGGTGAAGGTGTGTACTGAACTCCAGGTAGCAGCTTCCAGGATGTCCCTGGTAGGGACTCCCCTGAGAAATGCTGTAGAGGTGGATGCTGCCCTAGTGGAATGTGTTCTGACCTCCTGAGAGGTTGGCTTCCCACGGTGCTTGTAGCAGAAATGTTTGCAGTGTGCTATCCATTTGGAAATTGTTTGTTTTGAAATGGCCTTCCCCTCTGCCCCTGTTGTGAAGCTGACTAGTAACTGATCAGATTTTCTGAAGGGCTTAGTCCTATCAAGGTAGAATCTGAGCTGTGTGTGCACATCCAGGGAGTGCAGGATCCTTTCCCCTTTATTTTGACTATTAGGGAATAAAGTTGGCAAATGGATGGATTGGTTGAGAGCCACAGTGGACACCACTTTAGGCATGAAGGAAGGGTTAGTCCTGAGGGAAACCCTGTCAGCATGGAAAATAATGAAGGGTTCCACAGCCATAAGTGCTTGTAGCTCAGACACTCTTCTAGCTGAAGTGATGACCAGAAGCAAGGCTGTTTTTCAAGAGAGGAATTTTAAGTCTGCTGACGCAGCAGGTTCAAAGGGGGGGAAGCGTGAGCTTTTCCAGTACAAAGTTAAGGTCGCAAGCAGGGGTGGGTGCTCTCTTTGGTGGCCTTAAGTTTTTTGCCCCTCTCAGGAACTGTTTGATAAGAGGGTGTGAGAAGAGAGGTGGCTCAGTGTTGTAATGAGTCGAAATGGCTGAGGCATATATATTAATGGAGGAGAAGGATAGGCCTTTGTGGAGTAGATCTGCTAAGTAATCCAGGATTAAAAGCAGGGATGCAGAGTTGTGCCCCCTCCTTTAGATAGAATCCAGGAGCAAAACCCTTTCCACTTATCAACGTACAATTTTATTGTACTAGGTCTTCTGGCTTCAAGAATAATGTCCAGCACCTGCTTGCTTAAGGCTGCTGGGGGAAAATGCAAGAAATAAACCAGGCTGCAAGATTTAGGGTTTGCAGTTGTGGATGCAAAATCTGTCCCTCCTGCTAAGAGAGCAGGGTAGGGTTCTGGTGTAGGCGCCAGGGTGGCACCGGTGACAGGCTGTGCAGGAGTGGGTACCAGTGCTGGCGTGACCAGTCCGGGGCAATCAGAATTGTCCTTGGTCTGTTCTGTTTTATCTCGAGTAATACTCTTGAGAGAAGGGGCAGAGGGGGAAAGGCATAGATTGAGAGATTTACCCACTGAAAAGATGGGGCATCCACTTTCCAGGCCCTACTGTGAGGATTCCTGGTGCAGAATTTGCAGAGCTGGTGGTTGTAGGGGGAGGCAAAGAGATCCACCTCTGGGGTCCCCCATTTCTGAATCAGAAGGTTGAAGGTGCTGGGCTCCAATTGCCACTCATGTGGATCTAGGAGATTTCTGCCCAAGTCGTCTGCCAGTGAGTTTTGTTTGCCTCGCAGGAATTGAGCTTGCAGATGGACTTGCATGTCCAAGGCCGTCTGCCACAGGGCCATGGCTAACCTGCAGAGTGGGTAGGAGTGGGTTCCCCCCTGCTTGTTGATGTACCACATAACTATGGTGCTGTCTGTTTTTATTAGCAGTTGTCCTAGAAAGAGTAGGGATCTGAAAGCTGTCAGGACATTCTGCACAGCTAGCATCTCTTTTTGGTTGATGTGCAGATTAATTTGACTTAGGCTTCAGTGGCTCTGAATGCATTTGCCGTCCATGTGTGCTCCCCAGGCTTAGTCTGATGCATCTGTGGTTAGGGTCTGGGTGGCATGGGGTTGAGAAAAGGGCAGTCCCTTGTTGTGGTAGCATGCTTTTGCCCACCAAAGGAACTCTGTCCTTAGACAGGGTATGATAGGAATGACTGTTTCCAGGTCCTGAGAATGCTGGCACCAAAGGCTTTTTAAGTACCACTGAATTTCCATATATGCAGTCTTGCATATGGAATTTGCAGTATACATGAGGTCATGAGCCCTAAGGCCTGCAGTATTTTTTCTTAAGGATAGCTGGGTTCTGCTGGCCATTTGTTTGAAGTAGGCTGTAAGATAGACTTGTTTTTCTGAAGTGAGGATTGCCATCTGGGATGTTGTGTACAAGTTTGCTCCCAGGAATACAATCTTTTGACTGGGTACCAGTTTTGATTTCTTTTCATTGATGGTGTACCCCAAGGAAGTGAGAAGGTGTTTCACAAATGTCAGGTGCTGTAACAGCAATTCCTGACTGTCCGCCTGAATCAGGCAGTCGTCCAAGTATTTGGATATTTCCCTGCCTGTAGTATGCAATGGCTGCAGCCAGGCATTTTGTGAAAATGCTGGACGCAGTAGATAAGCCAAAGGGAAGTGCAGAGAACTGATAATGCATAGATTCTGCCCTGAAACATAGATACTTCCTGCGTGACTCCCTTATGGGGATGTGCAGATAGGCTTCTAAGTCTAGGGTGACTAACCAGGCCTCCTTGGCTAGCACAGGAAGAAGCTGTTGCAGGGTAAGCATTTTGAATTTTGGTACTACCAGGAAGGTGTTGAGAATTGAAAGATCCGGGATTGGGCTCCAAGAGCTCTCTTTCCTGGGTACTGGAGTAGAATCCTTGACCTCTCTGTTCTACTGGAACTGGCTGAATAGCTCTGATATTGAGCAGGGAAGCTACTTGGCTTTGAGTCTCTGTCCACTAGTTTGGAGGAAGGTCTGGAAACCCACTTGGGGTTGGCAGTGAATGGAAATAAAATTTGTACCCTTGGGATACAGTGTTGAGGACCCACCAGTCCTGTGTGGTGGACATCCAGTTTTTTGCATGAAGGGCAAGTTTTATTCCTAGGGGCACAAGCAATTGGGCAGGACTGGGGAGTGGAGTAAAGAAGTCATTGTGAGCTTTTTCTGTAAGGAGGTGGCTTACCACTCCCTGCTTTAGGGGTGGGGGAACTCCATTGCTTAGATCTCTGCATACCCTGAGACTGTAGTCTGGGTGGTCTGTTTCCCCTGGGTATGGTATGAGAAGGCCTGGAGGGGGCTGGAAAGGACCAGTGTTTGGAAGGGCAATGCCTACTGAATCAAAGGGGTTACACTTGTAAGCATTCTTTTTAAGAACCTCTTCTGCTTTGGTGCCAAACAAACTGTTCTTGTTCAAAGGAGCGTCTAGTAACTTTGATTTGACATGGTCTTGCAAGGTCTGCTCCTTGAGCCAAGCATGTCTTCTCAGTACAGATCCAGTGACTGCTGACCGGCAAGATGCTTCTAGGGTGTCAAAGCCACACTGCAAAGATTGCTTACTGACTTGGCTTGTAGAGTGCATTAACTCTTGCAATTCTTTTTCTGCACAGTCTGTAAAGGTTGCCACTTTTTGTTTAATAAGTTCCATAATATGCTGCTGGTACTTCAGCATGTGAAACTGACAATTCAGTGCCCTAATAGCAAGAGTTGCAGAGGCATATACCTTCTTACCCCATCTGTCCAAAGCTCTGGAATACACCCAAAAGAAGCAGCTTGTCAGGCAAAATAATAAAGCCCTGAACAGTGCAAGGTAAAAGGAAAACACCTGGCAGCTCAATGCACGTCACCTCACTTTATTTCACAGAACGCAGCACATTAATGCTCAACAATACGTTTTAGTTTGAAAAAGCACTTCATCAGATGTGGGCTGCCCTAAAATGTGAACCTTTATACCTTTTACTTAATGAAAATAATTAACTAATCTAGAGCTTAAACTTAAAGTGCATATGCATAATAAAATCATTTGTACAAAAAACTTTTATTATTACAATAAAACATGGATAAATTTGAAATAATAAATAGTAAATTAATTAGTAAATCTTATTTAAAACCACTTACTTAGAAATTAAAACAATTAAATACTCATTAAAAATATATCTTAATTCATGAATAAAATAAACTCCAATTTTTATACCAGCTTTTGCTTTAAATAAACTTGGAGCTCCATCTAGTGGATAATTCATACAACTGCACAACATAAACTTGTAATATACTGCTATAAAAGCAATTTTAAAAAGTCACCTTCCCTATTGAAAAAGTTATTAGAAACAACTGTACATAAATTAATATATATTACAAAGATATTAAAAGAATGTATTGTGTGAAATTTAATTTTCAGGACCATAGTTTAACATGAAAGTAATCATAGTCAAAATAATGTCAAATGCAAATGTTCAAAAGCAAAAAGTACTTAAAAATATAAAAAGCATTGTTTCAAATAAAGTGCAAATGCATTTCATAATTTAGCCGCTTTTAATTTTAATAAAGGGGCTATTGAAATGTGTTCATTGAGACCCTGTGGTTTATTGGCCTCTAAGGTGATCTGCCACCACAACTCTCTGTATTCTATGCATTCCTCCCAAAGTCCACCTCGGCCATTCTTTTCAACCCTTTCTAGGACAAAAAATAAATAATGTGCATTTTCACAAACTTGTTTATGCTTGTACAAAGCATTCGTCTCCTTATTTATTTGTAGGTCATACATGTGTTCATAAATTGTCCTTCTGAGCTTACAGATAATGCAGTAGTTAGCGAGCAGATTATGGACCTTGATGATGTTTCTGAATACCCCCCTTTGTGTAGGTCCAAGAGATTAAAGAATAGAGAGGGTTACGAGCAACAATATAGGGATCCAAAATTTCGGGGGGGGGCAAGATGGGGGAGGTACTAGGACAACACAGTACCAACCACCCCAACTTGGAAAATAATTCTGTTCAACAGGATGAAACAAACCCTTACAGGTTTACCTTAGAACACTTTAGTATATACAATTTCAGTCACATCTCTTTAACTAAAGAACATTTTAGTCTCCTATCGAAGGGAACCAAATTTATACCTAGTAAAAAGGGAAATTTATCCAAAACGCTTATGGACGTTAAAACTTTTACTAGGAAAATTAATTTTCAAGTAATTTTTGATAAAGTAGTAGTAGGTGATCAAGGAGTAATCCTTGAAGACTTTTTGTCGAAGCGCTGGAGAGGTGAATAAATCTTCGACTGGTTCCTGGTTGTTGTATTTTCTACTCTGTAGTACCTGTCTGGTTTCCTAGGGGCAGGAGGTAAAGTGTCAGGAGTAAGAGTGGATTCCATAAAAACATCATCAACATCCAGGACAGGGGGTATTGCTAAAGGCCTGTGCTGAAGCAACTCTAGGAATTCTCTGAGTCTCTTTTTGGAGTGAGGATAGTATTGCCATTCCCAGTGGAAATGCTCTCTTAAGGTATGCAAGGTGTCACTAAAATAAAAATCTTCTGGAGGGGAAGCAGAGGGAATGGATTCCTATGCATCTGAATCCTCATAAGCAGATAAGGGCATGTCTTCATAATCAGAAATCTCAGAGTCATCGGACTCCTGGTCTGTAGAAGCTGTACGGGACTGGTCTCTTTTTCTCTTAGCAAGGGAAGGCTGACTTCCCCTAATCAGCGTAATAAGGTCTTCTGCCATTCTAAGCATTTGTTTTTGTGGTATGGGAGCAGGTGCATGCACTTTGGACATCAGTTTTCTAGGCATAGTGCGTACTCTGGGCCTAAGAAACTCAGTAGTTTTGGTTAAAAAAGAAGTCATCGGTTTGAGTCTAACATCGGTTGAGCGAAGAACTGCCTCAGAAGCCGGTGCCTGCACAGAGGCTCCGGACCCATCCAAGATAGAGATATCCAAAGTCAAAGAAGAGTCTCGTGGCATACCGGACTCTGAATGGGTCTGGGTAGAGGCCTGTGAATCCACTGAAGCAGGCATCAGGGGCTGCGAAAGGCCCTCATTGAGTACCAGTGGACTGGCGACTAGCTTAACGGAAGCGTTGTCAGCAGTTTTAGACCTATGCGATCTGTCTCTGTCTTTAGCCTTACATTTTTTCGGAATATCGGTAGTCGGATGGCTTACCAAAGCCATTACAGAATATGGGGATCGAGAGCAAAAGAATTTAGTGACAAAGAGAGCCAGACGATGAATGGTTCGGGTGTTACACAAGGCACAAAACCAACAGTGAGGTACGTCGTGGTCTGGGCCTAAACAGATGACGCAGTAAGAATGAAAATCTCTGTGAGGTATTTTCTTTCCACAGGCAAGACAATTGTTAACTTTTTCTGACATCAGTTAGAGCAAGAAAAAAGGATCCCAAACAGGATACTTAGCTTTAGAAGACTTCAGGATTATTCAATTCATAAACAAAAACTCAGGTAGGGCCGACTGGCACTTGCAAACTGCTTCTGCTTCGGGCTCCTCAGCAAGAAAGACTGATGTAATGGTGTCGGCTGCCTATTTTTATACACCTGACAACATGACGTCAGCCCTGAAGCAACAGCATCCAACGCAGAAATACTAAGTCTCTGGTATTCGGGCCGACTGAGGGCTACCTGCAGGCAGATAATCCAAGTGTGATGACTGCAACAGTGAAGCACGAAGAACATCTCTGACAGGAGGCCGAAGCAAGAAGTCTCCTTTAAAAAGGCCTTACAAAGGTGAGAAGAAAAGGTAGTTTTCTCGCAGACATGGAAATTAGAGATGGCCGCCAACTGCAGCTTAACAGTGGAGAAACTTGCTCCATTAAGAAAGAGAGAAGACAAGAATAATAAGATGTCTGGAATGGGAGCCAAAACAGGGTCAAAATTCTGCTGTTTGGCCCAAATCGAGAATCTTTTCCATTTACTACCATAGACCTTTCTGGTGGAGGCCTTCTGAGAGGCCAGAATAATGAGTCTGACAGGTGAGGCAAGCCTGGGCTGGTTTAGAATTACGAGAAGCGGACATACCACACAGTCAGATGCAGAGTCTGAAGGATTAGAATGAGAAATCAGATCCGGACAGGGATCTAGCACCCAAGGGGGGTTCTTCAGATGAGACCTTAAGAGAGGGAACCACACCCGCCAAGTCCAGAAGGAGGCTATTAGGATTAAGGCAGACTTGAGGCGTTGAGCTTTCTGAAGTACTCTGGGAATGAGAGGTATAGGAGAGTAGGCATAAAGGAGACCCGGTGGCTTATCATGAACTACAGCATCCCTGTGGGACTCCCCGACTGGGGGAGAGGGATCAGTGCGAAATACTGGCTGCATTTATGAGCGGAAGCAAACAGCTCGTAGCCCAGATGACCCCAACAAAGAAAAATCCCTCTTGCCACCGATGGAGTCAGGGACCACTCGTGAGGACTCAGGATAGCCCTGCTGAGCCTGTCTGCTAGCATGTTTGCCTCCCCGGGGATATGCATTGCAAGGAGAAAGCTCCCCGAGGCGCTCACCCATTCTCACATTCTCATGGCCTTGTGACAAAGCAGATAAAAATGTGTACCCCCTTGTTTGTTGATGTACCACACAACTGCCATGTTGTCTGTGTGCACTGTAACTGTACCCAGAGGAAGGCAGTCCTGAAAGGCTTCCAACAAGAGAAGAACTGCTCTCATCTCCAAAACATCCATGTGCAGTTTGGTCTCTGCAAGGGACCACATACCTTGGACTGTCTTTCCCTGGCAATGCCCTCTCCACCCCAGCAGGGAAGATTCCGTGGTCACAGTGGCACTTGGGGGAAGAAGCAAAAAAAGTCTGCCCACAAGGAGATCAGGAAACTAAATCAACCAAAGATGATGATGCCAACACACTGGAGTGAGGCGGATGGAAGCTGTCATCAGATGAGACAGAAAAGACCACTGGCTTGTTACAGTCCACTGTAGAACCCTAATGTAAAACCTGGCCAATGGCACCAGATAGAATGCTGCTGCCATGGAGCCTAAATGCCCTGAGATTGAGCTGGACCTGAGGATGGGACAGATCTAGTAGGCATTGAACCTGGGATCTGATTAACTGTACTCGCCTGAGGAGCAGGGCTGCAATCTCTGACACAGTGTCTAGCTGGATGCCAATGAATTCCAAGTTTTTGGATGGAATCAGATTCAACTTGGATAGATTCACAGTGATTCCTAGCTGGCCGAGTAGGCAAAGAACATACTGAGTGGCTAAGACAGTCGCTGCTTGGTGGGAGCTATAAGGACGTAATCGTCAAGTTAAGGAAACAACTGGAATCCCTGCAGTCTCAGGTAAGCTGCCACCATTGCCATTTACTTGGTGAACACCCAGGGAGCTGTGGTAAGGCCAAAGGACAGGGTTCTGAACCAGTAATGACTGGCCCCTAAGCGAAAGCGGAGATGTCTCCTAGAGCACCTATCTATTTTTATGTGATAGTTTGCATCCTGGAGATCCACACAGCACATCCATTCGCCCTTGTGCAAAACAGGCATGATGAAATGAACAGTGACCATCCAGATCATGGACTTCTTGACTGAAAGATTTAACTCACTTAGATCCAGAACTGGACGTGGGTCCCCCGTTTTCTTTGGCACCAAAAAGAAGTGAGAATAAGTTCTGGATTCTCTTTGACCTGGGGAACCTCTTGGATGGCTCTTTTCTGAAGAAATTTGAGCACCTCTTGCTGAGCTAACTCCCTCTGATGGGGTGGAGCATCGGGGAGGTGTTTTCTGATTGGTGGGGGGTTGGGGAAAAAAGAATGCAATAGCCCCTGGAAATGATGTTTAGCACCCAGAGATCTTTTGTAATCCTTGTCCAGGCCAAGGGGTGCAGTGACAAATGACCACTGACTCTCTCAAGGGTAAGACAGTCAGGAAATGCATCAGGAGCTCTGGAAGGCCTTCTCAGAGAAGGGTTTCCTGGAGCCCTGATTTTGCAGACCCCCTCTGCTGCTAGGGTGGTGTCAGCCATTGAACCATCTCCCCCAACCTCTAGAAGAGGGCTCATCCTAAGCATCTTGAAAGGAAGACTACGACTTCTGGAACCATAATTTTGTAGTCCCTCTTTGAGTCTGAGAAAAAGATTGCTGAGATGTAGAAAACTTGATTCCCACAGCCGACAAGGTCTTGCCTTTCTGCTCACTGTGGGCAAGTGTCTCTATGACTGATGGACCAAAGAAAGTTGATCCATCAAAGGGGGCATTGGTGAAGGACACCTTACAGGACTCTACAAACCTGCACAGGTGCAGCCAGGTGACGCCGAATGGAGATGTCTGTGCCAGCTGCCCAATAGGCGCCTTCCACAGCATCAGCCTTATCGAGGAGTTAGATAGGGATGCAAGAGTAGATAGCTTGGGGGGCACTTTGCTCAAGTCCTCAGCAGGCAACAACTCAGAAAGGGAAGCGGTGAATTCCTTGACCAAATCCCTCTGGAGGCAGGTAAAGTGCGCCAAGTAATTAACTGCCTACAGACCAAAGGTAGCTGAGGCGAAGACCCACTTTCCGTGCCTGCCGATTGTCCACGATTCTCGATTGGGGGGATGGACAGACGTACTCTGCTCAGCCAGCTCCTTTTTGGTGGTGACAGCTACCACTATAGCATCGACTGGTACCCCCTTTGACCAAAACTGCTTATCTTTGGGAGAACTTAAAAACTTGCCCACTCTTTTTGGAACTGGCTCCACAGTATCTGGCTCCTTCCATGCCCTGCTAGCGATAAGATCTACCAGTTCATCAGCGGGGGGGGTGGGGGGGGACTCACGTGGTAGATGGTCCCGTCCCGAACGCCTTCAGAAATACCGACTCCTCAGAGGACTGGGGTTGGGGAGACTAACCGCCCTTCCATTTAAGGATCTCCAAGATGTCCCTGAAGGAGACATCTTTGGGCGGAGATCTGGGGGACCCGTTCCCCTTCATAGAGATTCATGTCCTTGGTGAGGGACTCCATAGGGGAGGTGTCTCCTCTTGCACAATCTCTTCCTAGGCAACTCCTCCGAGGAAGGCTTGAAAGAGATTTCGGAAGATTGGATCCCTCCCAAGTGTGGTAACTCTCTCCTGAAGGCTGGTTCAAGAGGGTTGACCAGCAGCAGGATGAAAAAAGTCCGCTCTCAGGGGCTGGGAAGAACCCTGGGCAGCAGGGGAGGCAGCTCTGGCAGAGGAGAAAGTCCTCTATACTACCCGGAAGGCTGAAGGGCTGGATGACCCCCCTCCCTCATTCCTGGTGGACAAGATCACCCGAGAAGAGGAAACAAGGCATGCCACCACCTCTGGGCCCCCAGACAATACTGGCCCCAAGTTGTTGTGAGCTGAAGAACTGAGGGGAAGCAACCGGTTTGAAAAGATGGTACTGGAACCCTTCCCCAAAGACGCCGAAGAGACTGGTCAGGCCCAGAACCCCGTCTGCTCTGTGGGAGGAAGAGCAGAACCTGTCAGGGACTTGGACAGGGTAGAGACAAAATGGGCTCTAGACGTCTCTATCGCCTCACTGTGCCCCAGGGCCTGGAAGTCCAAAACCCTCTGGGTCAGATGAGGATAAGAAAGCAGGGGAGCAGGGGAAAAGGCCCCTGGCTGTATGGGCAGGGGACGCAAGCAGCCCCAACTCAATTTGAGCTTTGAGAAAGGGCCTCATCATCCTGTCCATGTTGGAAGGAAGCAAGCTCCTGGAAGACCTAGAAGAGGCAGATGACCTAGGCGGGGTCACATACCTGGACCACCGAGTATCTCCTATGTCTGTCAGGAAATCGGCTTCTGTGCCTGGGAGCTGCAGAGGGCTGCCCCAAGCCAGAACCTGAAGGAGAGTCCTCAAGAACAATGGTGGGATCCGACATGGATCAGAGGACAACTGAGGATCTGAGTGATTGGAACCCAAATGTCTCAGATCCGAGGAGGTCAGATCAGTGGAAGGTCTGAACTTGGTTGGTTCTGAAGGCCTCAGTCTGGAGACCTTGGATCTGAAGGCCTCGAAGTGGAGGCCTTGGAACCGGGGGTGGATTCGCGAGACCCAAGATCCATGGCTGTCAGATCTGATATAGCCAATGCTGGAAGAGGACCCAAGGACCAGGATCCGACAGTCTGGGCTTTATGGACGAAGAGACCCCAGAAGCAGAGGGAGCCTTCCTCTTGTGGTCAGAGGGACCTGGCATGACTGGAGAATGGGCCAGCAGACCCACCCTGGGCCAAACCTTTTAATAACGACTTCTTACGGCGCTCGACCAAGGCCCTGGGGTTGAATGCGGCACAAATGTTGCATTCAACCTCCAGGTGGTCAGCACCCAAACAACAGAGGCACTCCTTGTGCGATTCGTACATGGGCATCTTCCAACCGCATGAGGAGCACATCTTGAAATGAGATGGCTAATCAGACATTGTAAGACCAAATGCCAAAAACCCAAATGACATGCAAAATCGAAAACTTTGAGCCAAAAACAAAGTTTAAAACCAGCAAAAGACAACCACTAGCAGTAAGAACCACTACTACAAACTACTGAACTAGAATAAGCTACAATACTATAAACTAGGATAAACCCACTAAAATGGTTATAGAAAGATAAGGAGAAAAATGTTGGTGCCAAAAGGCTTAACCAACAGAAAGAATTAAAAACGGGAGGGGAGGGACTACTAATAAGCTTAAACTAAAGAATATAGCAAAGATACTAGGTAACTACAAGAAGATATAGGTTTATAAGTTGGTACTAGGCTATCGGCCCTAGGGCCTATATAAGCCTAGCCATAACATTTTCCTGTATATATCTTCCCACAGTATTTACTTCCCTGGACCCCTGTCTAGCAGAGCGACTGACGTGATCCCTGGGATGAATTTCCTATCTCCCATCCAATCGTCAAGGTTCCTTTTCAAGACGGCCAAGGAGGTGCTCTGCTTGACATGTATGGGCAGTCTATTCCAGAGCATGGGGAGTGTCTGGGTCAGGAACCTGTCCCTCCAGCATGTTTTGTTCATTGTGATGACAAGGTTTAGATCCCTGGAGCGTGTGTCTCTGAGGGATTGGGATTTCTTTAAGTGGAGCATGTCCAACAGCTCAAGGTTTGACATGGCCTTGTATGTTAAGCAGAGATCGCCTCCAAGTAGACGATATGCCACAGAGTATAGCTGGAGTTTTTTTAGATGGTCAGCATAGGGCATCTGCTTTAGGCCGGTGATTCTTTTAGTGAGGTATTTCTGCGGCCTTTCCAGCTGTTGCAGATGTCTTGTGAGGTACATACCAAATGGGGCGTTGTACTCTATAATTGGTCTAATGAGGGATGAGTACAGTGGGACAATGACCTCCTTTTTTCTGGATGAAAAGCCCTTAGTGATGAGGTGTGCTACACAGAAGGATTTCTTGACTGTTGTGGCGATGTGGTGATCGAAGGTGAGACCACTGTCCACCTGTGTGTCCCCAAGTCTCTCATCACACTTTTGGTGTTTAGTGTACTGCCACCTATGTGGCAATTCATAGGTACATGCTTTTTTCCCAAAGGGGATAACTATACATTTCTTGGCATTAAGCTTGAGCCCATGGCTCTGGCACCAAGCATCTGTTTCTGTAAGGCCCTTTTGTAGAATATCCACATAATTTGGGGATTCAATAATGGCTCCCAGTTTGCAGTCATCTGCAAACTTTGTTAGCCAGAGTCCCTTAGTGTTGGCCTGTACTTCAGAGAAGTAGATGCCAAACAAGAGCAGTCCCAGGACTAAACCCTGAGGTACTCCATTTGTCACTTGTCTTGAGGTGGATTTGGAATCGGCTACTTTTACAGTCTGGGTTCTGTCAGTAAGCCAGTTGGCAACCTCATTGAGTGACATAGGGATTTATGCCCGGCTTAGTAAGTTTATCAAAGATTCCAGAGTGGACGATGGTGTTGAAGGCCTTGGCGAGGTATAGATAGGCTGTGTGGACCGCCTTACCCTCATCCACAGCTCTGGAGACTGATTTGAAGAAGTCAATCAGGTTCAGGAGACAAGATCGGCCCTTCACGGACCCAAACTGGGTGGGGTCCAGTGTTTGAAGGTTGCCAATGTCTTTGTTTATAAATTCCATGATAATGCGTTCCACGCCCTTGCAGATCAGGCTCGTCAGACTGATGGGACAGTAGTTCCCGGGATCCAAGGTGGATCCCCCCTTGTGGAGTGGGATAACTGTAGCTGTGCGCCACTCAGTGGGCACGAAGCCTGAGGTGAGGCTATGATTAAACATGACAGGTTCATAGGTAGGTACTAGGATATCGGCCCAAGGGTCTACGTAAGCCTAGCCAACAAGGTTCCCTGGCTTACGCCACCCAAGAAAGTTATTTTCCTGTGCCACTGTTGGGCAGAGACACAGAAGTGATCCCCGGGGTGTATTTCCTATTTCCCATCCACTCATCAAGATTTTTCTTGAAGAGTACGAATGAAGAACTTTGCATGACATAGATGGGTAGCCTGTTCCAGAGTATGGGAAGTCTCTGGGACAGGAATCTATCCCTCCAGCATGTCCTGTTTATTGTGGTGACAAGGTTTAGGTCCCTAGAGCGTGTAGCTCGGAGGTGAAGAGCCAGTTCATTTTGTAGTTCATGTAGTACACAGCCCGGGATGTCATGTGGTCCTATAGATGCTGTATTCTTAGCTTTGGAGTGTGTGGTTTCTACCTGTATGGCTGTGATTACTGGAATTTGGCAATCTTTTGGTACTGAGATGGGCCCTTTAGGGGGTGAGAGGGGGGTAAAGGTGGCACTAAATCAATCTGGCAGGATAATGGCAATATCCTTGGGATCAGTATATTTAATGCCATTCTTTTGTACCTCAGAGCAGATCTGAGCATTGCCATTTAGATTCTTGACATAACTATAGAATGCCTTGTGGTTGTCTTTGGAATCTTTGGCAATTTTATTTTCTTAACTAGCTTTGGAGGATTTTATGAGGGATCTCAGCTTCTTACTGAGGCTGGTAAGGGAGTTTTTTTGCATCCTGGGATTTTCCTCTTTTCTGCAACAGTTTCTTCCTTCTGTTGTATAGTTTGTTTATGGCAGGGGACCACCAGATTGGCTCCCTTTTTTTGGAGGAGAGTGTCTTGGTTCTATTTGGGATGGGATGATTCATGCAATAGTGGATGTGCTCACACAGTGCCTTAGTGTAGGATTCAGTAGTCGAATTTTCAGCTCCCGTCTGCATGGGTGTCATGAAGTTTGTCACTTCTAACTTGAGTAGCATGAAGTTGGCTTTGGAGAAGTTTTTTACGGAGGTTTCCTTACTGGGGGTGGGGGTGGGATGTGGATGTCAAGGGTGATTAGCTTATGGTCAGACCTGACCAATGAGTTGGTGACCACTGGTGTGGAGCATCTATGTCTCATGTTGGTAATGACCAGATCTAGGATATTGGAGACTTAAGCTGTCCATGTCAGAAGTTTTATATAGGACAAAGTAAAAAGGCATTTAAGGTTAGACTGTTAGAACACTTAACAGACATACATAATGTGAAAAAAGAAAGCTCTGTAGCGATGCACTTTAATCAGATACATGGAGGAAATAGTGAGGGATTAAAAGGGTCCATTTTAGAAAAATAAATGTTTATACAGATGGTGATGAATTTTTGAAAAATTGATTATTATTTAAAGACTCCGTTTATATTTTAAAGTATGATACCATGATCTCAAATGGGTTAAATGCAGAAATGAATTGGAGATGTCTATTGAATGATGTTAAGTAATTGATTAATTGTTTTATTAATTTATTGATGTGGATATATGGGCAGGTGGATTGTTTTGTAATATTATACTCCTTGAAGGCTGATTTTGCCGAGACGTCAAAGTAATAAAGTGTGTGGATTCTTTGCTTGGTGGTGTTCTTATCTAGGATATTGGACCCCTGGTGGCACAATTGATTAGTTGATCCAGGGTGTTCGAATTTATGAATTCCAAGAACCGTTGGGAAAAGGTGTTGGTACCTGAGTAGTTTCCCCAGTTAATGGCAGGAAAGTTGAAATCACCTAGTATTCGGGTGTTTGGTTGTATCTTAATATTTTCCAGTATGTTTAGAAAGGTGTAGTGAGAATCTGGGGCATGGTGGGGGACCTGTAGCAATCTACAATTTGTATCGCAGTCTTACTTAGTGTTAGTTGCACCTGGAGAATTTCAGATACACTGTGTTGGGCAACTAGCCTGGAGGTGTGAATATCCTTGGTGAATATGGACACTCCTCCACCTTTAGTGTTTCGGTCTTGGTTTGGTGGACAAAAAGTGCGTTAAGAGTTGTAGCCTGGTATTGCAGCGGTGCTCTCTGGAGCCTTGAACCAGGTCTCAGTTACTGCACAGATATCAATGTTCTCCATTTTTAGGAGTGCCTCGAGAGAGTGCATTTTGAGGTTTAGACTTCTAGCATTGAGTAGCATTACCTTCAGATTTTGCATGCTTGTATCTGTTACGGTGGTGGTTTTGTCCTTTGAATCTTGCCTACAAAAGGCACTATAGGGGTGGCAAGAGCTTTAGCCAGTAACCTGAATACCAGGGGCAACAGGTGCAGACCATCTCTGGCAAAGCATCGTGGTTTGTCGATCATGTCGTCCCAGGCTGACAGATACTGGATCCCCTTTGAATGACACCAGAAGCTTAGCCAATTGTTGAAGTCAATAATTTTGTCCTTATACTGTGGTATCATTCTGAGTGAAGGCAGGATGCTACTCAGGGCTAGGGTCATACCTGCCTGGGCCACATGATCCGAGAGCTCTTCCATGTCTCTTTTCATGTAGTCCAGGGAGCTACGTCTCAAGTCATTCACTCCAACATGGACAATGACAGAGTCGTATTTGTACTTGTTGTGGAGTGACTTGAGTGCATGCGTTATGTGGCAGATCCTGGCACCTGATAGGCAGCTGACTGTAATTTTCTCCTTGTTCAGCCTGGTGAGTAGGACATCAGTGTGCCTGACTATAGAGTCACCTATGACTAAAGTGTTGAGTACGTTTGCCTTGCCTTAGGGGCTGTTGTTGGGTAGAACACTGGTGTTGTGAGCTATGTGTCACTTTGGTTGTGAGTGGTGTTTGTTTGCATTTCAGCTTCGGAGGCCCTTGTTGTTTGGGCAGGTTAATGTTAAGGGCCTCCGCATATGTGGGTTTAGTGTTGCTATGTGTGGATATTGATGGTGTAGGTTTTGAAGGGCTATGTGTTGCTTGAGGTGCAGTGCAGGTGTTAACCTTTTCCTCTTGACTGTCTAGCACAATCTCGGCTGGAGAGAGCTTTGCTTCCAGTTTGGCTATGTAAGTGCATCTCTCGCAGGTTGGAGTGTTGAGTGGTAGGAGGAGAGGGTTGTCTGTGTACATGAAGCAGTTGCTGCATTGCCCCAGTATGCCCAGATTCACCAGGTGGACAGGAGAAATCACCGGAAGCTGACCCTTGGACATGCCTGCTTGGGTGTTTTTTTGTAAAGTAAAAGAGCTGTTTTCCCTTACCTTTGCAAGGTACTTTGCAATTATAGGCTGTTTAGTGCTTACGATTAATTTCCCCTTATTAACAAGGATAGTTGAGTGCTTGTATCAGTTTAAGGCTTCCTAGTGCTTTCCAGCAGGTTCTAGAGCAAGAAATACAACAGTTAAATAAGAAAAATAAGCACTTATCCCTTAAGGAGACATGAGCCTAGGTAATCAAGTCTGAAGTTGAAGAGCGGCAAACAAGATCTGAGGTGTTAAAGGGCAGCTGAGGATCATGGGAGTGGGAGAAGCTTGAGCTTAGGATCTGTCTGATAAGTTGCCGGCTCGGTTCCAATGTCAGATCCTATTGTCCCAAGAGTGAGGGATAGTGACATGGATAACATCAGATCAAATCACTACAAGAAATCTGAAGATTTTCTACAGCTTCGATAAGAAGTAATCAACAAAGAGATGTGAGCAAACCAATTAAGACCATTTCAAAAGAAAGCTGACATCGAGCCATGATCCTACAGTTCAACTATTAGAAAATTTGAGATCTAATATTGTAGTGCATGGAGTGCAGTGATTATGCACTGAAATCACAAAAAAACAAACCAGTTAAGAGCTTTTATAGCGCGAGACCCCAGCTTAAAAACTGTTAAACATCCCCTGCTTTACCTTTTAAGATCGAGTGTCGAGCTAAGCAGTTAAATCTGCCAGTTCTGGCCAGCAAATGACAGCGGCAGAATTAAAAACAAAATTCTTTCTGCTTGCTGTTTCTACTAATAATCTGTGCATAATTTTCCTTAACATAAGACATGTTACACTGCCTTTCTGACACTGCTTGCTAAAGCATGTTACACTGTCTTTCTGACTTTGAAAGACAAAAAACACTTAGAGCTTTTTTTTTCTTTTGTTACAAGTTTTACATGGAGCAGATAAAGCTCTATGAATTAGAAAGAATTATGATCGTGTTTCTGATCATAACCCTTTATTATGTGTTCTTGACATGGATGGCAAGATAAACCATTTATGATTGGAAACCCTGTGATGCCCGTGCACTGGCCCAGCAATCAAGGAGCCTCAATCCTCACCACTAACACCAGTGAGGGGTGTCTATATAGGGAAAGGATAATAAATACACACACAGTAAAGTACAATTTCTCTTAAGAGCACACAGAGATCACAGTCGGTCTGGGGCTGGTTTCTCCCTTTCTCTCCAGGTCCCAAATAAGACTCCCCACTGGCACAGCTACAGGGTCCAGATCTCAGCCTAGTGGGCAAGCTAAAACCTCCAGCAACCTCTCTGTGTAACCAGTGCTTTGTGTCCCTGCCCAGGTAGGTGACAAACACACACTCTCTGAGATAAGAGTTATATACAACCACACAGACACTCCTGGGGAAAGCTGGCACAGGTTGTCCAGCTGTGCCCCTTTTACCCAGAATATACGGTAGTACCACTTGCCACCACCCACTAATATTTATCAGCTACTAAAAGGCCCTTATGAAAAGGTGTCTAATTACTACTGTGCAATATTATTATCCAAATGGTAAGTGCAACTGAACAGTCAAGGCTTATTGGAGTGGCTTGGCCAGTATCACTATATACATGCAATGTACTCTAGAGCTTAAATTATCTCTACACAAAACAGCCACAGTTGAAGGGTTTAAAAATGTTTAATAATAAACAATAACAACACAAGACAATACTTCTTATGACACAGTGCTAGTCAAGAGTTCAGAGATCACAGATAAATACTTAAAATAATACAATAGAAAAGGTCTGACATCAATACATAAAAAAAGTAATCTAATCTTCCTAGTTCCTAGCTATATCTAAGAGAAAACACAGTTCTGAAATAAACTTACATATAGAGCAAAGCAGTGCTGGTGAGTTGGATGTTCTCAAGACAAAAGCTGAATGCCCTAATCTTTCTTTAAATTAACACCGTACCACTGATTCATTTCAGATTACATTATTTCTTTCTGGTTCCCAGGCTAACAGAACTCAGAGGTTACTAGCCCTTTTGATCTTGCAGCTGGTCAGGAAGCCAGAGCAATAAAAGAAATTATACATGTAAATTCTAGCCATTAAATCTGGCCTCAGAACAATAGGCAGAATGCCTCCCTCTAAACATCTCGGCTCCGAGTTTTAGATCAAAGAATTTCACAATGATTGACTTATCAGCTTTCTTACAGCAGAGTGCACTGCTGTTACATTTTTTCAGTTCAACATCCAATACAGTCTTTTCACATTTAAGAGAACTGTGGCTTACATTAATATTTACAAATGACAGAATTATCTACAAATTCTATCTGACTAGGCTGGCAGCCTTCACTTATCTTCACAAACCCAATCACAATCCTCTGTATTATCTTAACTATTAGTTAAGGAAAGGAAACTTTGTAATTTTATCTAACAAATAAAAATGGCAACCTCAAGACAACAGTATTAATTGGTCTTGTGTAAATGTAAATAATGTAAATAGTTATTAGGTTTATTTATTTTTAGTTTTAAGATGTAAATGTTCGTTTTAAACGATGTATAAATGTTATTCTGAACTGTATCATTAAGTGTGCTTATGAGATTATTATTACACTGCATTGTATAGCAAAAAAATACTTTTCAGAAATTAGTTCTAATGTCACTATCATGGAATAATGTTCTAGTACCTTTTTGTCATATTAATTCACTATTTCTAGAGAGAAATGATAAATACACCTGCTGTTAAGCCACTACAGCCCACTGACAGAAAATAAAATAAAATCATATATCTCTCAAAATGTGCCAGCAATTGCACCCTCCTGGGAGGAAAAAATATGTTTGGCTCAAAACAAGCTCTTTTTGACTCAGAAATACAACAAATAATCCATTCAAACTTCAACAGCAAGTTCTCTGACATTTCAACCATATCAATCTCTCACTCTTAGGGAGAAATGTCCATTTTAACGGTTGTTTAAATCCAAAAAAGACATGTACACTTTAAGCACTGAATAGCTGAGCAGTCATTTTTCTCTGAGTTCCACAACATTGCACCCCCAAGCCCCCTCTCTTTTACCCTTGTGAAATACAGACTTCTGTTAAAAAATAATACTACTGTGGTACTGGTCAGCACACGCCTGGCATTACAATAAGCAAAAAAAAAAAGAAAATTATGTAACTCATGCTGCTTAGGTTTACCACAAGGGCTCACAGCTTTTAGAACCTTTGGATATTTGTAAAATTCTTCCTTCCATACCATTAGTGGTCAGATTATGAGGTACAGGTCTAACATGCTTAATGCCATTTTTGTTTCAAGAATGTTTTGCATTATTCTAACATATATATATGGATCATTATCACTATCAATTATTCAAGCACTTCATTTCTTACAAACTTGGTCATTAACACTGCTGCTGTCACTGTCTCTCCAGAAGTTGTTGACTCCATGCATATTACCTTAGGCTACTTGGAGTTGGCATAAGAAGCAATAGCCAGGGAAACCATGGAGAAGAATTCATACTGATTACACTGGCCCATTTTCTGGCAAAATGTTTCTGGTGATGGATACTTGTACAAAGTGCATACATCTGTAACTAAAAAAAAAAAAAAAGACGGTATGTACTTAACATAATGTTCCATCTGTGTTGTCCATCTTCATTTATCCTTGACATATGGGTTCGGTTCCGAAATTGGAACCAACTCGGCCATTACTACAGCTTGTGCCAGCCAAAAACTCTCAAGCTTCACCTCTACCCACACTCCCTCTCTCCCAATTACCTCAGATCAAGTTTGCAGAGAATGTATAGATAATAGATAAGGAAGCCCGAAGGGAAACCATATCTGCTAAGCTTTAAAGATCACAATAATTTGAAAGAATATAATCCATTCCACCAAAAAAATCTTCAACGGCCATGGGAGGGACGGGAGTCACGGATAAATGAAAATGGATAACACAGATGGAATGTTATGGTAAGTATATGACTTCTTTATCTGATGTTGTCAATCTTCATTTTATCCTTGGCATATGAGACAGAGTCCCCAGCTACCTTAGATCTTGGGAGATCTCACAGAAGGATCTTCCTGAGCACCATTGAACCAAAGGATGATCTACCCCTAGAGACCAACTCCAATTTATAATGACTAATAAAGGTATAGGGAGAAGCCCAAGTAGCTCCTGCACATATATCATCCACTGAAGCTCCATATTGGAAAACTGCTGAAATGGCTCCTGATTTTGTAGAATGGGCTTTCACATGCCTTGGCAAAGTAATTATATTCTTATTGTTGATAAACAAAATACAATCCTTTAGCCATCTGGCTACAGTCACCATGCTGACTGGCTTACCAAACCTTGCACTGGAAAAGGAAACAAACAATTGATCAGATTTTCTCATATTTTTGTCCTGTGAAGACAAAAGCATAATTTTCTGCAAACATCTAGTAAATGCAAGCAATATTCACCTCTGTTTGAAATTTTGGAAAGAAGACTGGTAAATTAATAGCTTGATTGATGATTCTGAGACTACCTTGGGTAGGAAGGAGGAGTTCATTCGTAAAGAAACTCTTATCTTTGTAAAACACCAGATAAGGTGGTTTACATGATAAGGCCTGAATTTCTGAAATTCTTCTAGCAGAGGTTATAGCCACCTAAAACAACTTCAGATCACACACTACCAAGGATTCAAAGGGAGACTGTGCAATGGTTTGCAGCACTAGGGTCAAACCCCAAGGTGGTGTAGGGTCTTTGATAGGAGGTTTCAAAAGAAGTGTCCCTTTTAAAAAGGGCTTACAAAGTCTATAAGAAGCTAAACATCGTTCTTCCAAACCATCATGGAAATTGGAAATTGCTGCTAATTGTATTCTGATGGTAGATGGTTAAAAAGAGAGGTTAAGAAGTCTAAAATATTTTCTACAGAAGCAGAAAAGGGGTCAATGTATTTTTCACAAGTCCAAATGGTAAATCTTTTCCATTTACTGGAGTATATTTTATGGGTGGAAGGTTTATGAGAAGATAGGAGAATGTGGTGTACCAGGGAGGAAAGATTTACATGCCTGGTGATTAATGGAATTGGAGGAACCATGCTGTTAACTTGAGGTTCAAAATGTCTGGGTGAACAAGTCTGTCTGGGTGAGACAGAAGGTCCAGAATTGAATCTAGAATCCAAGGTTGTTGAATCAGATAAGGCCAAAGAAAGGGGAACCAATTCTGTCAGGGCAAAAAGGGGGCAATGAGGATTACTTTGCTCTTCAACCTGAGTGCTTTCTGCAGGAATTTTGGAATTAGAGTTATCGGGGGAAAGGCATACAGGAGACTGGGGGGCCAACTGTGGAGGGGAAAGTCTCTTGGTGACTTCCCTGGAGGGGGAATTAGGGCACAGTAATTGCTGCATTTGTTGTTTGGGAGAGAGGCGAACAGGTCACAGCAAGGCTGACCCTACTGATGGAAGATCTTTTCCACCACTTCTGGAATGACAGACCACTCATGAGATTGAAGAATACATCTGCTCAGTTTGTCTGCAATCACATTGGAACTCCCAGAATATGCATTGCTATCAGAAAAAAAATTGGAACAGATCACCTACTGCCACACTCTGAGCGCTTCTCAACAAAGGGGGTAAGACTTGGTTCCTCCCTGCTTGCTGATGTACCAAACTACTCACATGTTGTCTGTTTGAATAGCAACTGTCCCCAGAGAAAGAGCTATCTGAAAGGCCTGCAACGCTAGAAGCACTGCTCTTAGCTTCAGGTCACTGATATACAAGTTGGCCTCTAACAGACTCCAGGTGGCTAGCTGATAGGTAACTTTCTCTTGGAGCCCCTCAGCAACAGCTCCTGCCAGGGTATCTGACAACTCCTTGATTAGATCCCTTTGAAGTCTTGTGAAATGTGCCAGAAAATTCAAAGACCTTACGGTGAAGGTTGATGAAGCATAAACCCCGCTTCCCAAAACTATCCATAGCCCAAGACTCCCTGTTGGGATGATTGATAGATGAACTCTCATCAACGAGTTCCTTTTTTGAGGAAGCCACAATGACCATGGCATCCACTGCTAAACCTCTCGCCCAGAACTGCTTATCTTCGGGGGCAGATAAAATCGTGTCTGGTCTCTTAGAGATGGGTTCACTAGTGTCTGGAGCCTTCCACTCCCACTGCGAAATCAACTGGATGAATTCATCAGCAGGTGGAGTTATCCAAGAGGCAGACGGGCAAGTACTGAAAGCCTGCAACTAAACCGATCCCTCTGAAGAAGGGTTTTAGGACTTCCAGTCACCCCTTTGTTTTAAAATTTCTAGGACATCTCCAAAAGAGACATCTTCAGGTGGTGACTTTGGGGACTCTTTCCTCTCATTAAAATCAGTATCTTCAGTGACAGATTTCTGAGGAGAATCCAAGTGCTTCCTCTTGCACTTCTTTTTCTGAGGGACCTCCTCAGAGGGATAATCTGGGGAGGTATCAGAAGAACCAGTGTCTCAGAAACCTGAGACTTCGGCACTCACTGCCCTAGTAGAGAGACAGGTTGAATAACAGAGCCAGAGGTGGGTATATGTTCCAAGGAGGAAGGTGTCGACTGAGTCACTGTAAGGGACAGGACCCTCTCCATAGCCTCGAAGGCTGGCCCCCTGAAGAAGGAAGCCTGGAACCGAGATAAACTGCCTTGGAACTGAGGTCACTCCCGGCTCTGAGGAAACTGCCCCCGAGACAGAAGACGGGGCCAAACTGACTCAAGCCAAAGCTATGAGGCACAGGGATGGCTCCGAAGAAATTGTCAACTCCTGCCCCCCCCCCCTCCACAACCCACTGGGTAGGTACGGCTCCAGGAGGTCTCCAGTTCTGAAATCACCGAAGTGCTCAGTGGAATTACCGGTTCTGAAGAAAGTTGGTGCGAGAAGACTGGGAACAGTAAACTCTGAAGCCTCAGAGGAGATCAGAGGAAGAGAGGTTAACTGGGTGAAAGAAGACTTGGTTCCTGGACCCAAAGGGATTGGAGACGAAGGAGGTCCTGTAAGTCCTCTCACCCACAAAATCTTATTCATGAGGCTCTCCACATCGAGCTCTGAAAGACCTTTGGTGGAATGGCTCAATGACATGGAGGGAGATTTTAGTCTCTGGAGAAAAACTTCTGGAAGCTCACCAACAAAGGGGTCGTTAGATGGGGAGTAAACAGTCCTAAGCAAAAACTCCTTTGATTCAGTTTCTAAATTCTGCACCTATGTAGTCAGTGCCATCAAAGAAGTTTAAATGTCCTGCACCACAGCCTTCGACATCAAAGGCACTTAGATAGTAATAGGTGGCAGGGAAATTGTCATAGTCAAAGGCTTAGAGCCAGAGACCTCCGGTTCCAGGGATCCTTTCAGGTTTCAGTGCTGATGGAGAAGCCAGAAATGGCAAGCTCCTCTTTTTACCCTTTTCCAAGGAAGAGGAGGATGAAGGGGAAGATATATCTGTCTTACTCTTGTCTGCTGCAGATATGGCTTCACCAAAGGCAGAGGAGATCAAACAAGGGATAACTGGCTAGGCTTACAATGGCTCGCAAGGGCAGTTAGCCTAGTACTAACCTATGAAATACAATGCCCCATTTGGTATGTACCTCTCAAGACATCTGCAACAACTGGAAAGGCCGCAGAAATACCTCACTAAAAGAATCCCAGGCCTAAAGCAGATGCCCTACGCTGATCGCCTTAAAAAACTCCAGCTATACTCTGTCGCATATCGTCTACTCAGAGGCGATCTCTGCTTAACATACAAGGCCATGTCAAACCCAGAGCTGCTGGACATGCTACACTCCCAATCCCTCAGAGCCACACGCTCCAGGGATCTAAACCTTGTCATCACAATAAACAAAACATACTGGAGGGATAGGTTCCTGACCCAGAGACTCCCCAGACTCTGGAATAGACTGCCCATACATGTCAAGCAGAGTGCCTCTTTGGCCCTCTTCAAAAGGAACCTTGACGATTGGATGGGAAAAAGGAAATTCACCCCGGGGGTCACGTCAGTTGCCCTGCTAGACAGGGGTCCAGGGAAGTAAATGGTGTGGGAAGAAATGGCCAGGGAATTGCTATGGCTAGGCTTGTATAGGCCCTAGGGCTGATAGCCTAGTACCAACCTATGAACCTATGAACCCTTCAAGATAAGTTTATTACATCTCTCAACAAGGGCTCTTTGAAGGAATACATGGAAAATACTGCAGTCCTCCTGCAAATGCACAGGACCAAAGTAATAAACACAAAGCAAGTGTAAATCCAAAGAGGGAATCTTGTGGCCGCACTTCTGGCATTTTTTAAAGCCAGAGAGGGCCTTAGCTTTCTCAGCCATCAGAAAAAATACAGGCTGGAAGGCAGACACACACACAATCAGAGACGGAGGAGGTAGCAGAAAACTACTGAGGACAGAAAAAGATTTTTTTTTTTTTGAAAGGAAAGAAAAACTATCAACAATGATAGTTTAATAAGTAAACCAAGGTGTATGAAAATAGGCTATCAACAATGATAGTAAGAAATACACTCACATGTAAGACAGAAAATGATAGCTAAAGCATTGAGGAATAACAGAGAGAAAAAAAGTAGATAATGCTCCAAGAAATAAGCAGTATTACCTAAGCATCAAAGGAAACTCGAGAGCTCTGACAAGACGCAACTGTTTCTGAAAAGCAGCAAAAGGGATCGGAGGTAATTGGGAGAGAGGGACTGTGGGGAGAGGTGAAGCTCGAAAGTTTCTGGCTGGTGGGAGCTAAAGTAACAGCTGAGTCAGTTCTGATATCGGAACTGAATCCATATGTCAAGGATAAAATGAAGATTGACAATATCAAATTGCAGTTATTGAAAACTGATGAACAAAGTTCAGCAGTGATGTAACATTATTTGTGAGGCAACCGCAGAACGTGTATGAAAGAATGAAGTTACTAATAATACTTCTGCTTGTTAATATCCTTCAATGAATGGAGCAGCAGAACAAGCAATAAACATTTAAGGAATGTATGAAAAACAGCTACTTGGTCTCTGGAAACGAGACTAACTAGAGCTTTGTTAAAGTACTGAAATATGCCACACTTGTTTACTCTGCTCTCAAATGTTCAGATGTTAAGGGACAATATATTTTCCTCCCTATTAAATTATCTCTAAACTCACACAGACACACACACACAGAGTGGATTGACAGTTCATCCCCATTTGTGGCATTTTTGAACTATTCCATATACACTAGTATGAATTTTTATGAAATTGAAGACTAACTCCTTTGGAAATTTGTTTCCCAAGTTCTTACATCACACTGGCCATCTCAAGATTTCTGGAATATGAAAAAAAAAACTCTGAATCCCGTAATTATTTTCTTCCCACAGGGGACATTAACCCACTGAGCTTTTGGGAATAGTCCATCTACTCTGTAGTATCCATCACAGTTCATAAAACACATCAGGCTAAAATTTCTGGGAACTTGATACAAATGGCTGATGAGTGGACAGAACAGTCCTTGCAACTAACTAACTCTTACTCTACACAAAAAGCAATACAATTTACTTGGGTTCAGTAGTTAATGCAGAAGGAGTTCATTACAATATGTTTAATAGATGACAAAAAACAAACTAAAAAGTCTTACTGAGAAAAACGTTAATGACATGATAAACAAATTATACAGTTATGCATAAAGTCAACAAGTGAAATATGCAAGTGTCCAGTAATATATATATATATATATATATATATATATATATATATATATATATATATATGTATACTTAAAGTGTAAGACTGTATTCAGCACATGCTGAAAATTGCACAAGATAGTACATGTGCAAAATATGTCCAGTGAACAAAGAGGTGAATATGGCAGAATTGTATGATATATGCTGTGTCATTATGGAGCTGCTCAACAAACTTTTTTTTTAATTTTGTTAGCATATCTTTGCCCTTAAGGTCACAGGTGAGATTTCTCCAAATAGCAAGCTTTAGAATTTAATACCTGATATGCATCTATTAAATATCTCTGTTTACTGTGCTTAACATTATATATGAAAAAAAACACATACCGGATCTTTCAGACAGGTACGAGCCTTGGGAACAAAGGTGGAAGTGTCTCAATCTACATTACCAACAAACATACCTCCAGGTTTGTTAAATAGAATGACATCATTGAGCGCATTCACATGCAAGTCACCATAGATAATGTCCCTCAACCATATCATGGCTAGCTACAGATCGCCATTTATCCCCCTAGAGTCTCAAGACTTTTACCTAAATGTACTAGAGGCGCTCACCATCCAACCAAACACTCGTTTCATGGGTGACATCAACTACCCTTCTATAAACTGGGAAACTTCCACTGTCTCAAACTCATATGCACAATGCTTCCTGGACTTTAACACAAACACCCTGGAACAAACAGTGTACACTCCAAGTAGAGGATCAAACATACTGGGTGATCTGGCATTCACCAGCAAGGGAGAGTGTTGACTCCCCCCCCCCCCCATCATGCTCTCACAACTGAGATTAGATCACAATGCTGTCTCCTTTGAAGTAAAGGCTCTGTCTCTATATTCAGTCTTCTAAAGGCTGCTAAGAGGTGATCTCTGTCTGGCTTACAGGGCTTCCTCAGACCTAGCCCTGAAGGATCTGTTGCACATAAGCAAAACAAACAACACTAGAAACACTAGTTTTAGGGGTGTGAACTTTGCTTGTGACACAAACAGAATGTGCTGGAGAGACAGACATGTGCCCCAAAGGATCCCTACACTATGGAATAGGTTCTCCATCCATGTAAAACGGAGTTCATCCCTGACACTATTCAAACTAAACCTTGAATAACCTTGTCAGATGGGCTGAAATAGTAAACTTGTCCTTGGTCTGCCCCCCTGTCCCTTATGGACAGAGGTTGTCATTAACAAAAGTATTATTGTAACGAACACCTCCCCATACAAATCCCTTAGTTACCTCCCTAATAACACCTCCCCAAAAGACGCCCATGATACTTGGGGACCCAAATGGATTTGGGGTGAGCGGCTAGGCTTGTAAGGGCCTAGTGGTCATTAGTCTAGTAACAACCTGTGAACCTGTAATGTGCAGGGAGTTATACCAACAAAGTTATAGTTTACAAGATTGCCCTAGTGGTGTGGAGGGATAGCCCTGACAATGGCCCAGGTGACCACATTTTACTTAGCAGCTCTGGCCCTTGATGGTGCAGGCAGGGGAGAATGGAAATACCCATCCGGGGGGGGGGGGGGGGGTGAAGAAGTGCATATGTCCAGGAGCTCATGCATGTTGGCTGGATTTTCCTGGTGGAGACCTGGAAAACCACCACATGATGCCTTCTGTGGGTGGGTACGGCATGTTGCTGACATCAGGCTTTTGTATCAGTGAGGGACAGTACACTGCTACATGTCTCACTCACAGACTGCTACTGGGAGGACATGGTTGATATAGCTTAAAGGCATAAAAACATGAACCACCTAGATGGCTGCCTTAATGATTGCCCTCTACTGGTCAACCCTTACTCTTGTGATGAGAAATTAATTGGCTGATTGAGTGGGAGGGGGCTGATGTTCAGCAGCAGTGCAGAATCTTCTGCCTGTTATTATGGACAAAACTATGACTGATAACCCTGCCAATGAGCCAATACAGGATGTCTGTGATGATGTTTTATTGTCCTCGAAAAGATGATTCTAAGCAAGACTGTGGCAGAAACAGAGAAAGGTCATGTGCACTGGGACTCTTCTCAATCACGGTCAGAAAAAATATCCACTTACATTAACAACTATAATACTGCTTACAAGGGGAACTGTCAAGAGTAGAATACAGCTCACTTAAGGCAATGTTCTTTCCTTTTTCCCTTTTCCCATGTCTAGTTTGCTTGAAGATATACACAGATATAAAGAAATAGAAGTTATGTCCTTACCATAACGTTCCATGTGGAGTGTTCATCTCGCCTTTGTTCTTACACATGGGTTCGGAGCCGATCCTCGGCTCCGTGTCGGCCGCCTGCAAGCTCTGCATCGAGAAGAAGCTCGAGATCACCTAATACCCACAATCCCCCTCTGCCTTTACCTCAGATCTAGTTTGCAAGCAAACCAGCCATAGAGAGCACACACACATACCAAAACTTTACCTAATGATAGGATCATCTATATACATATATACATATATATATATATATATACACAAGTGTATCATACAATACAACTAATGCAACTGCAGAAGGAGAATACTCCAGACCAGGCATCAAATCGAACGTTCTTCCTAAGGGTGGGAAGGGTGGGAGTGTAAGAACAAAGGCGAGATGAACACTCCACATGGAACGTTATGGTAAGGACATAACTTCTATATGTGAGAGTGTTCAATCTCGCCTTTGTTCTTACACATGGGTAGCGTCCCTAGCTCCATGATCCTGAGGAACTCACGGGAGAACGTTCTTGAGCACAGTGGAACCAAAGGTTGCCCTATCCCTAGAAACCCTGTCCACTTTGTAATGAGAGATAAATGTATGTGGTTTAGCCCAAGTAGCAGCCGCACAAATCGTGTCTAATGGTAAGCGAGCTGCGTGAGCTAAGGATGTAGACACTGATCTCGTAGAATGTCCTTTAGGTTTGACCGATAATGTTTGATTAGAAGCCTCATAAACGTATGTGATACAATCAGTTAGCCATTTGGAAAGAGTTTGTTTCGTAACTGCTACACCCTTTCTGCTGTCAGCAAAGGCTACAAACAGTTGATCAGATTTCCTGTGATCTTTTGTTCTATCCAAATAAAATCTGAGTTGTCTATGGACATCCAATTTGTGCAACATATACTCTAATTTATTAGAGTGATTTTTGAAGAAGGTGGGTAATTCAATGGACTGATTAATATTATTAGTAGAGCAAACTTTGGGGAGAAAGGATGGATTAGTGCGAAGGATACTCTGTCAGAGTGGAAAATTAAATAAGGGTGTTTAATAGAAAGAGCTTGAAGCTCAGACACTCGCCTAGCGGATGTAATGGCCACCAGGAATAGAGTTTTCCACGATAAAAATTTCAATGGGCAGATTGAGGCTGGTTCAAAGGGGGCAACATCAATTTAGAAAGTAAGAGGTTCAAATTCCACGGTGATGTAGGAATTCTAACTGGTGGTCTGATATGAAAAGATCCTTTTAAAAAAGCTTTACAAAGTCTGTGAGCCATAATAGGCACCACATTCTTCCACATGATAGTTAGAAATGGCAGCCAACTGCACTCTTAAAGTAGCAGGAGAAGCTCCTTCATGAAACAATTCTGTCAAAAACTCCAAGATCTTGTTCAACGGAGCTATAACAGGGTCCAAATGATGTGAATTAGCCCAGAAGACGAAACGTTTCCATTTACTGGTGTAGGTCTTTGTAGTGGAAGCTTTATGAGAAGCCACTAAAATATTCTGAACCGCCGTGTAAGGGAATCAGACCTGGCTAGAAAGGAAGCGGAGCAGCCAAGCTGCTAGATGGAGTGATTCGAGAGATGGGTGAGGAACTCCTGACGAGTGAGTCAGTAGATCTGGCTCTGGGTCCAGCATCCAAGGTCCCCGAATGCGGTGATGCAATAGAAAGGGGAACCAAATCTGACGAGGCCAGAATGGGGCAATGAGGATTATCGTCCTCTGAAGGTTGTTGGCTTTCTGCAGAAACTTTGCAATCAGGGGAAAAGGAGGAAAAGCATACAGGAGACCCGGGAGCCAATCGTGCACCAGCGCGTCCCTGGGGACTTCCCCTGGAGGGGGTAATAGGGCAAAGTAGCTCCTGCATTTGGCGTTCATTGGAGACGCAAACAGATCGCAGGAAGGCTGGCCCCACTTGCGAAATATCATGTTCGCAATTGACTGTTTGAGGGACCACTCGTGAGGCAACAGTATTGCTCTGCTCAGCCTGTCGGCTATGACGTTGGATGACCCCGGGATGTGCGTTGCGATCAGAAAGCGACCGTGGACTCCGCCCATTGCCAAATTCTCATGGCCTCTCTGCATAGTTGATAAGACCTGGTTCCCCTTGCTTGTTTATGTACCAGACTACGGACATGTTGTCTGTCTGAACTGCAATAGTCCCTAGAGGAAGAAGGGGAGCAAAGTGTTGCAACGCTAAAAACACTGCCCTCAACTCCAGAACATTGATGTGCAGATTGTACTCCAGATTGGTCCATTCGCCTTGGACTGTCTGTCCCTGAAAGATGCCCCCCCACCCTATCAGGGAAGCGTCCGTGGTTATCGTCGCTGACGGTGTGGGTAGCACAAATGGTCTTCCGCTGGAAAGGTTGCAAGTCTGAAGCCACCAAGTTAGGTGTGATTTGCATGTGTTTGTTATCAGAATTTCGTGTGTCAGAGGTAGCTGTTGGAATGACCATTGTGCAAACAGCAGCCATTGTAGAACTCTCATGTGCAGTCTTCCCAAAGGTATCGCAATGAGAGAAGCTGCCATGAGACCCAAGACCTTCAGAACCAGCTTTGCCAGGGATTTTTTGGACGACAGAAGGAGAGAAATGTTGTTTTGAAGTGCGACTATCCTTTCTGTAGGAAGCCTTAGAACCAAATGATGCGTATCTAATTCCGCTCCTATGAATAAGATATGCTGTGATGGCTGTAGTAAAGATTTTTCAAAATTTACGGAAATTCCGAGGTGAATACAAAGTTGTAGGGTGTAATCCCTGGCCTGTATCAGTTGACGCCTGGTGGTGGCAGACAGGAGCCAGTCGTCCAGATACGGAAACACCTGGAATCCTAGGCGCCTCAGATGAGACGCTACCACTGCCATGCATTTGGTGAAAACCCTGGGGGCTGAGGTCAGACCAAAGGGCAGGGCTCGAAACTGGTAGTGACTGGCTCCCAGCCGGAAGCGCAAATGATCCCTGGACGCCCTGGCCATTTTGATGTGGTAGTATGCGTCCTTCATTGAGCACATCCAGTCGTCCTTCTGTAGGAATGGAAGGATCGATTGAAGCGTGACCATTCGGAACTTTTCCTTCTTGACAAAGGTGTTGAGGTTGCTTAGGTCCAGAATCGGCCTCCAGTCCCCTGTCTTCTTTGGAACTAAAAAGAACCTTGAGTAAGTCCCGAATCCTATTTGGTCCGCTGGGACTGGTTGGATGACTCTTTTTTCTAGCAGCTTTGAAATTTCTATAGCTGCTGGGTCTCGCAGATGGGGTGGTACATCTGGGAGTTTTTTCTTTGGAATGGGGGTGGATAGGAATGGTATTTTGTAACCTCTGGTAACAACGCTTTTTACCCAGTTGTCTGTAGTAATGTTTTGCCAGGCCTGAGGGTATAAAGCTAAGCGACCCCTGACTGCCTCCAGAGCAGGACAGTCGGGCCTCCTCTCAGGAGTGCTGGAAAGGTTTACCAGGGGGGGTATCCCTGTCACCTTGGTTTTGCGGACCCCCTCTGCCGCCAGGGCGGCGTCTTCCACCTCTGCCCCCTCCTCTGCCTCTAGAGGGGGCATCACCCTGTGTGCCTGGGAAAGATCCTTGGGGTTTTCGAAACCACATTTTCCCACCACGTTGCCCTTTGGGGTACGGTCTGGAAGGGGTGGAAAACGGACTCCGACAGCAGACAGAGTCTTTCCCTCCTGTTCACACCGGGTAAGGGTCTCCTTTACTTTAGGGCCAAAAAGTGTGGCACCATCAAATGGGGCGTTAGTAAAGGAAGACTTGAAGGCTTCCGCAAATGAACATAAGCGCATCCAGGATTGCCTACGAAGAGCAATCGCTGAAGCCGCTGCCCTACTCGATCCTTCGGCTGCGTATGATATCAGCCTCATGGATGAGTTAACAATGAATGTAAGGGTTTTTAGATGTGCCGAAACTTTCTCTGAGACCGCAGCATCTGTAGTACCCTGGAGGGTATCTCCCAACTCTTTGACTAGATCCCTCTGTAAGCGTGTAAAATGAGTCAAATAGTTCAGGGACCGCATGGAAAAAGCCGCTGAACTAAAAATGCGCTTCCCGTATCTGTCCATAGTCCTAGAATCTCTGTTAGGCGGATGGACAGATGAGGAAGACTCCGACATCTCCTTTTTCGTGGCCGCTGCCACCACCATGGCGTCCACTGGAACTCCTTTAGTGAGGTAAGCCTTGTCTTGGGGTGCAGTGATGTACTTATTAGGCTTCCTAGGGACCGGTTCCACCGTGTCAGGTGTCTCCCACGCCCTTCGAGCAATCAACTCCATTAACTCATCGAAGGGCGGAGTGACCCAGGAGGAGGAAGGGCGAGCACCAAATGCCTTCAGCAAGACTGACTCATCCTCAGAAGGGGGGAGGGACTGCCAATCACCTCTCTGCTTCAGGATCTCCAAGATGTCAGAAAAGGAGACATCTTCTGAAGGTGACTTTGGGGACCCTTCTGACTCATCCAGTCAGTATCGGATGTTAAAGATTCTTGTGGAGAATCTAAGTGTCTCCTCTTACACAATCTTTTCCTAGGGACCTCTTCGGGGGGAGCATCCGAAGAAGCCTCCGAGGAAGAGGGGGCACCCTCCAGGGGTGGCTGAGACACCGGTGCTCGACGCTTGGATGTGGCCGTTGGTGCAGAGGAAGATAACGGTCCTTTATGGGGAGGAGAGGCTGCTTCTACTGATGTGGTTGTCTGGGTAGACAACACCTTCCTCATGAGATCGAAGGCCCCCGGGTCCCGAGTCGAAGAATCTCCCGGTTCCGAAGAAATGGGAAGAATCCCCGAGACAGGCACCGAAGGCATCGACCCCGAGGACGGAGCCGAATCGATCCGCGCCGAGGCCCCGAGGGGAAGAGTCGGAACCGAAACGTCGGTTTGACTCTCAGCCCCGGAACCAAGGACAGATCGTCGGCTCCGAGACTCCGGTACCGGATCCGACGGAGTCGAGGTGAAAGGAGCAGACTGAGAAAAGGACGGTTCTGGCCCCGAGGGCTCCACAATCAGTAGATCAACCTCTTCCGGCTCCAAAGACTGGACAGGTCTCGGAGGAGGAATGGATGGAGATAATGGGAGGCCTTCAAGTTTCGACACCAACTGGGTGGAAACCGAAATAAGCTTGGATAGGGCCGAATGTTCCAATAACTTCTGCACCACACGGTCCACATCGATATCGGAGAGCTTAGAAGAACGGGTCGAAGGAACCGAAGACGGAGCCGACCTCAATAGTGTCGAGGGAGGGAGCTCCATCACCGGTTCCAAGACTCGAGGCTCGGAAACTGACAACAGTTGAACACTCGGCCCAGAAGTCTGTGGAACCGGTGATCTAACTTTAGTCGAAGAGCTCGGAGCCGATGACTTGGGCTCCGACGTCTTTGATTCCTTTGAGGACTTGGATGCCTGGTCAGAAGCATCCAGAGCCTCCCGAAAGGAAGGTTTTAATAAACCCCTGTCCATTAATTTCCTGCGCCTATCTGTCATGACCCTCCCACTGAAAGAATGACAAATAGAGCAGTCTTCTTGCAGATGGAGAGGGCCAAGACAGTAGACACAGGAACTATGGTTGTCAGTTACTGACATTTTTTGCCCACATTGGCAACGCTTGAACCCTGATTTGGCCTTTTCAGACATGTCAAAGTAAGTAGAAAGATAGTCAAATCCAGAAAAAGAGTCAAGTCCGGTAAAAATGTCAAATCCAGTAGTGAAGTCAATCCGGTTGTCAAATCCAATAAGGGGTGGTAGGCCCCGAAGAGAACTCTGACTAAGTTTTATAACTTTAACGGAACCGAGATTCCCTTATACCTTACCACACTCACACAAATTATTATTAAACAGCTTATAACACTAAAGTACCAGAGAAAAAACAAGAATAAAATTCTAAATCTTATCTGAGGTGCTCGAGCTCGACCCAGTGATGCGAACGCTGCAGCGGCAAACTAGATCTAAGGTAAAGGCAGAGGGGGATTGTGGGTATTAGGTGATCTCGAGCTTCTTCTCGATGCAGAGCTTGCAGGCGGCCGACACGGAGCCGAGGATCGGCTCCGAACCCATGTGTAAGAACAAAGGCGAGATTGAACACTCTCACATCCGTTATTACTCAGTCTGCTGTTTTTGTATGTGGTATCAGCAGTTGTTTCTGCCACCAGTAGAAACTAGAGAAAACACGGTCATGATAAAATTAGTAAAATTATATCTTGTAAGGTTTTATAGACATTTTCTCAGTTCATGTAGGCAAAACTTGGGTCTCAGTGTGGAACATTGACGTTTCAACTTTATGTAGCTTACTGCATAAAGGCACAATCAACAACGTAAAATAACTTCCTGCCATAGGGTATGAAAACTGGATTTTTTCTACTGTGAACAAGCTACATAATGTCTACACATATGTGGACCTTACAAGTGTAGAGTCAGCTGCATATACAATAACTTGATGTGCTGGAGTTTGCTACAATAAGTATAGTCTGTTGCTTTAAGGTACATGTTTCTGCACTTGACTTTCTGTCTTGGTCTGGTCCCTCTTTTACTTATTATTATTTTTACCACCACCAAATGAAAAAACTAAAATCAAACAATGAATCAACGCTTAGTGATTTTGATGAAATAAAATATACTATTCCATGCAACATTTTGACATAAAAATCAGTTGTCTGCTTGTAGTATGTTTATTATACATATAATTCAAATATCCTGTCACAGTTTTTCATATGTTACCACTATCCATGTTACCATAAATGCCTGTTGAGTAATTGAACACTGGGTTTACTGAAATTAATCTTGACAAAAAAGCAACTTGTACACACCCAAAGTAAGTGGCACAAAGTCTTCCAAGAGACTTAGTGAGATGCTTTACTAGCAGCACCAAAAGACATATTAGCAGCAGCATCCAGACACTTGGTGACACTCCTTCTGCAAAGACACACACAGAAAGAAATATGAGAGTCTAGGAAAGGGAAACTAAAGTAATAACAAAAGTCTCCAAAAGAAATGTAAGACGACACAGACGCTGCATAATCAAACATTTATATGAGTGGAAAAGAAGTAGACAGGAGGCATTACAAAAGATAGACAGGATACATAACTAAAATGTTTGAGTATGTCAAGGAAATCTGCAATGCCCATTAGAGTATTATTATTTTTTTTCAGAAAATGAGTTTGCACACTAGAAGGGACCACAACATAAACATACATGAGAAAGGTGAGTTTGGTGGCAGTTTTAAGGAAGAGAATGGAAGTATCTTTTCAGCAAAACGATTACACAACACAACTGCAATTATCCTGAATCATGAGCAGAAGACTGAGGCATAACTTGATTTTTCCAAAAATAAAATTATTTGCATGCACCATCATACATGTCAACATTTATGTGTAACAAATAAGCATTATAAGCATTAAGCTAAAAAAATACCATAACAACTCAGTTTAACTGATACGCCTCTCAATGTCCTGCAGTAACATTAATATTCCACCTTCACCTCCCTCCGTCCCCACTGGTCATACTCCAAAGCATACTGTCCACCAGTCCTCTACCTGGTATCTACAAAGAGCAGGTCATAACCATGCTCTCCAAGGCCAGAAATGCAGCCTCTTTGGGACCAGATAACATCCCAGGTGGCTTACTAAACAGCCTAAAAGAGGACGTTATGGAACCACTTAACACTCTCTTTAACCACAGCCTAAGCAGTAGCTTTGTTCCAACAGAGTGGAAAACAGCAACACCCCTTGCACAAAGGGGGGTTCATCAACCAACAGTGAAGTATAGATAAATAAGCCTAACCAGCCTTATCTGCAAGGCCATGAAATAATCATCATGTACCTTATAAACAAAGTTACAGACGACCTTAAAACTCTTGACCTCACCCAATTTGGCTTCATTAAGGGTAGATTGTGTTTATTAAACCTAGTGTACTTCTTCGAAAATGTCACCAAAGCCCTGGATGAAGGAAAAACAGTACATACTGCCTATCTCGACTTAGACCAGGCTTTCAACACAATTCCCCACTAGGTATCATTGAGAAACTCTCCCAGCTGACAATTAACCTATACATTACTAGATGAGTAGCCAACTGGTTCACCGACAGAACACATACAGTCAAACTTGGGGACTCCACCTCTTCCAGTATACCAGTTACCAGTGGTATACCACAAGGATCTGTGCTGGGCCCTCTATTGTTTAGAATCTATTTCTTGGAAGTCCAGGCAAAATTAGTCAGCCTGTGGCTTACCAAGTTCACTGACGATTGCAAACTGGTGAAATCACTGAGTCCCCAAACGATGTTAACACATTATAAAAGGGGCTAACACGGACAAATGATTAGTGACAAAGCCATGGACTCAAACTAAACACAAAAAGTGCATTATTATCCCCTTTGGCAAAGGGTATGTCCCTGCAAATTACAACACAGACAGTAGCCCCCTAAGCTCAAACCCAGTGGTGCGAGATTTGGGAACACAGGGTGATAGCAACTTAAACTTCGATCACCATGTGTTCACAGTGGTAAGGAAAGATTTCTACATTGCAAACCTCATAAGTAAGGACATCACATCCAGGACTAAGAACGTTATAAGTCCTCCATAATCGACTCTCATCAGACCACTAATGCAGTATAATTAGAAGTTATGTCCTTACCATAACGTTCCATGTGGAGTGTTCATCTCGCCTTTGTTCTTACACCTGGGTTCGGAGCCGATCCTCGGCTCCATGTCGGCCGCTTGCAAGCTCTGCATCGAGAAGAAGCTCGAGACCAACCTAACTCCCACAATCCCCCTCTGCCTTTACCTCAGATCTAGTTTGCAAGCAAACCAGAAGTCAGAGAGAGAAACATACTCATGCAAAAACTACATAACTGCAAGAACACTTATACCTATATGTACATATGTACATATATATATATATATACACAACAACTGCGAATGCAGAAGCAGAATAAACCAGACCAGGCACCAAACTGTACGTTCTTCCTGAGGGTGGGAGGGTGGGAATGTAAGAACAAAGGCGAGATGAACACTCCACATGGAACGTTATGGTAAGGACATAACTTCTAAATGTGAGAGTGTTTGATCTCGCCGTTTGTTCTTACACCTGGGTAGCGTCCCTAGCTCCATGTTCCTGAGGAACTCATGGGAGAACGTTCTTGAGCACAGTGGAACCAAAGGTTGCCCTATCCCTAGAAACCTTGTCCACCTTGTAATGAGAAATGAATGTATGTGGTTTAGACCAAGTGGCAGCTGCACAAATAGTGTCTAATGGTAAACGAGCTGCATGAGCCAGGGATGTAGATACTGATCTTGTAGAGTGTCCTTTGGGTTTGAAAGGTAAGGTTTGTTCCGAAGTAGCATAAACAAATATAATGCAATCAGTTAGCCATTTGGAAAGGGTTCGTTTGGTAACTGCTACACCTTTCCTGCTGTCTGCAAAGGCTATAAAAAGTTGATCTGATTTCCTGTGATCCTTTGTTCTATCCAAGTAAAATCTAAGTTGTCTATGAACATCCAACTTGTGCAACATATACTCCAACTTATTGGAGTGATTTTTGAAAAAGGTAGGGAGTTCAATGGATTGATTAATGTTATTAATAGAACAGACTTTGGGGAGAAAGGATGGATTAGTGCGAAGAGATACTCTGTCAGAGTGAAAAATCAGATAAGGGTGCTTAATAGAAAGAGCCTGAAGCTCTGACACCCGTCTAGCCGATGTAATGGCCACCAAAAAGAGGGTCTTCCACGACAAATACTTCAATGGACAAGAGGAAGCCAGTTCAAACGGAGGCAACATCAATTTAGACAATAAAAGGTTCAGATTCCAAGGAGATGTAGGAGTTCTAACTGGTGGTCTAATATGGAAAGATCCTTTCAAAAAGGCCTTACAAAGTCTGTGGGCCATAATAGGTGCCCCACATTCTTCCACATGAAAGTTGGAAATGGCTGCCAATTGCACTCTTAAAGTGGCAGGAGAAGCTCCTTGGTGGAATAACTCTGTTAAAAACTCCAAGATCTTGTTTAAGGGAGCCATAACAGGATCCAAATGCTGTGTATTTGCCCAAAAAACAAAGCGCTTCCATTTACTAGTGTAGGTCTTTGTAGTGGAAGCTTTATGAGAAGCCACTAGTATATTCTGAACTGCAGGTGAAAGATGATCAGACCTGGCTAAGTAGGGAAGCGGAGCAGCCAAGCTGCTAGATGGAGCGAGGAGAGCGAGGGGTGGGGAGCCCCTGACGAGTGGGTCAGTAGATCTGGCTCCGGGTCCAGGATCCAGGGTCCCCGAATGCGGTGTGCCCGAAGAAAGGGAAACCAAATTTGACGAGGCCAGAATGGGGCAATGAGGATAATCGTCCTTTGCAGGTTGTTGGCTTTCTGCAGAAACTTCGCCATCAAGGGAAAGCAAGGAAAAGCGTACAGGAGACCCGGGGGCCAATCGTGAACCAGCGCGTCCCTGGGGACTTCCCCTGGAGGGGGTAATAGGGCAAAGTAGCTCCTGCATTTGGCGTTCATTGGAGACGCAAAAAGATCGCAGGACGGCTGGCCCCACTTGCGAAAAATTTTCTTCGCAACTGACTGTTTTAGGGACCACTCGTGAGGCAACAGGATTGCTCTGCTCAGCCTGTCGGCTATGACGTTGGATGACCCCTGGATGTGCGTTGCAAACAGAAAGCGACCCGTGGACTCCGCCCATTGCCAGATTCTCATGGCCTCTCTGCATAGCTGATAAGACTTGGTTCCCCCTTGTTTGTTTATATACCAGACTACGGACATGTTGTCCGTCTGAACTGCAATAGTCCCCAAAGGAAGAAGGGGAGCAAAGTGTTGCAACGCTAGAAACACTGCCCTCAACTCTAGGACATTGATGTGCAGATTGTACTCTAAATTGGTCCATTCACCTTGGACTGTCTGTCCCTGAAAGATGCCCCCCCACCCTATCAGGGAAGCGTCCGTGGTCACCGTAGCTGTCGGCGTGGGTAGCACAAATGGTCTTCCGCCGGAAAGGTTGCAAGTCTGAAGCCACCAGTCTAGGTGTGATCTGCATGTGTTTGTGATCAGAATTTCGTGTGTCAGAGGTAGCTGTTGGAACGACCATTGTGCAAACAGTAGCCATTGTAGAACTCTCATGTGCAGTCTTCCCAATGGTATCGCAATGAGAGAAGCTGCCATGAGACCCAAAACCTTCAGAACCAGTTTTGCTGGGGACTTTCTGGATAACAGAAGGAGAGAAATGTGGCTTTGTAGTGAGGCTATCCTTTCTGGAGGAAGTCTTAGAATTAAATGATGCGTATCCAATTCTGCTCCTATGAATGAGATATGCTGTGATGGCTGTAATGAAGATTTTTCGAAATTCACGGAAATTCCGAGATGGACACAAAGCTGTAGTGTGTAATCCCTGGCCTGAACTAGTTGACGCTGGGTGGTGGCAGAAAGGAGCCAGTCGTCCAGATACGGAAACACCTGGAATCCCAGGCGTCTCAGGTGAGACGCCACCACTGACATGCATTTGGTGAAAACCCTGGGGGCTGAGGTCAGACCAAAGGGCAGGGCTCGAAACTGAAAGTGGCTGGCTCCCAGCCGGAAGCGCAAGTGATCCCTGGACGCCCTGGCCATTTTGATGTGGTAGTATCGTCCTCCAGATCTATTGAGCACATCCAGTCGTCCTACTGTAATAATGGAAGGATCGATTGAAGCGTGACCATTCGGAACTTTTCTTTCTTGACGAAGGTATTGAGGTTGCTTAGGTCCAGGATCGGCCTCCAGTCCCCTGTCTTCTTTGGAACTAAAAAGAACGTTGAGTAAGTTCCGAATCCTTTTGGTCCGCCGACTGGTTGGATGACTCTTTTTCTAGCAGCTTTGAAATTTCTATAGCTGCAGGGTCTCGCAGATGGGGCGGTACATCTGAGAGTCTTTTCTTCGAATTGGGGCAATAGGAAGGGTATTCTGTAGCCTCTGGTAACAACGCTTTTACCCAGTTGTCTGATGTAAGATTTTGCCAGGCCTGAGGGTATAAAGCTGCGACCCCGACTGCCTCCAGAGCAGGACAGTCGGACCTCCTCTCAGGAGTGCTGGAAAGGTTTTCCAGGGGGTGTATCCCTGTCACCTTGGTTTTGCGGACCCCCTCTGCCGCCAGGGCGGCGTCTTCCACCTCTGCCTCCTCCTCTGCCTCTAGAGGGCATCACCCTGTGTGCCTGGGAAAGATCCTTGGGGTTTTGAAACCACATTTTTCCACCACGTTGCCCTTTGGGGTACGGTCTGGATGGGGTGGAAAAACGGACTCCGACAGCAGACAGAGTCTTTCCCTCCTGCTCACACCGGGTAAGGGTCTCCTTTACTTTAGGGCCAAAGAGAGTGGCACCATCAAATGGGGCGTTAGTAAAGGAAGACTTGAAGGCTTCCGCAAAAGAACATAAGCGCATCCAGGATTGTCTACGAAGAGCAATCGCTGAAGCTGCTGCCCTACTCGATCCTTCAGCTGCGTATGAGATCAGCCTCATGGACGAGTTTACAATGGATGTAAGGGTATTGAGATGTGCCGTAA
Organism: Protopterus annectens; assembly: GCF_019279795.1. Lineage (NCBI taxonomy): Eukaryota > Metazoa > Chordata > Ceratodontiformes > Protopteridae > Protopterus > Protopterus annectens. The sequence continues at coordinate 695,202,853 of NC_056737.1, read as the reverse complement.
CTTTCTGAAATAGCAGCATCTGTAGTACCCTGGAGGGTATCTCCCAACTCTTTGATTAGATCCCTCTGTAGCCGTGTGAAGTGAGTCAAGTAGTTCAGGGATCGCATAGAAAAAGCCGCTGAACTAAAAATGTGCTTCCCATACCTGTCCATCGTCCTAGAATCTTTGTTAGGCGGATGGACAGATGAGGAAGATTCAGACATCTCCTTTTTCGTGGCCGCTGCCACCACCATAGCGTCCACTGGCACTCCCTTTGTCAGATAAGCCTTATCCTGAGGGGCAGTAATATACTTGTTAGGCTTTCTAGGGACTGGCTCCACCGTGTCAGGCGTCTCCCACGCCCTTCGAGCAATCAGCTCCATCAGCTCATCGAAGGGCGGAGTGACCCAGGAGGAGGAAGGGCGAGCACCGAATGCCTTCAGCAAAACTGACTCATCCTCAGAAGGGGGGAGGGCTTGCCAATCACCTCTCTGCTTTAGGATCTCCAGGATGTCAGAAAAGGAGACATCCTCTGAGGTTGACTTTGGGGACCCTTATGACTCATCCAAGTCAGTGTCCGATGTCAATGATTCTTGCGGAGAATCTAAGTGTCTCCTCTTACACAATCTTTTCCTCGGAACTTCTTCGGTGGGAGCGTCCGAAGAAGCCTCCGAGGAAGAGGGGGCACCCTCCAGGGGTGGCTGAGAGACAGGTGCTCGACACTTAGATGTAGCCGTGGGTGCAGAGGAGGATAACGGTCCTTTAAGGGGAGGAGAAGCTATCTCTGCTGATGTGGTTGTCTGGGTAGACAACACCTTCCTCATGAGGTCGAAGGCCCCCGGGTCCCGAGTCGAGGTATCTCCCGGTTCCAAGGAAATGGGAAGAATCCCCGAGACAGGCACCGAAGGCATCGACCCCGAGGACGGAGCCGAGTCGATCCGAGCCGAGGCCCCGAGAGGGAGAGTCGGAACCGAAACATCGGTCCGACTCTCGGTCCCGGAACCAAGGATGGATCTTCGGCTCCGAGACTCCGGTACCGGATCCGACGGAGTCGAGGTGAACGGCGCCGACCGAGAGAAGGACGGTTCTGGCACCGAGGGCTCCACAATCAGCAGATCAGCCTCTTCCGGCTCCGAAGACTGGATAGGTTTCGGAGGAGGAACAGATGGAGATAAGGGTAGGCCTTCGAGTCTCGACACCAACTGGGAGGAGACAGAGATGAGTTTGGATAAGGCCGTATTCTCCATTAGTTTCTGCACCACGCGGTCTACATCGGTGTCGGAGAGGGGTCTGGAAGAGCGCGTCGAAGGAATCGAAGACGGAGCCGACCCCAACAGTGTCGGTGGAGGGAGCTCCGTCACCGGCTCCAAGACTCGAGGCTCGGATACTGACAAAAGTTCAACACTCGGCCCCGAAGTCTGTGGAACCGGTGATCGAACTTTAACTGAAGAGCTCGGAGCCGATGACCTGGGCTCCGACGTCTTCGATTCCTTCGAGGATTTGGATGCCTGGTCTGATGCATCCAGAGCCTCTTGAAAGGTAGGTTTTAAAAGACCCCTATCCATAAGTTTCCTGCGCCTATCTGTCATGACCCTTCCACTGAAAGAACGACAAATTGAACAGTCTTCTTGCAGATGGAGAGGGCCAAGACAGTAGACGCAGGAAATAGAAGTTATGTTCTTACCATAACGTTCCATGTTAGTTGTCTTCTTCTCGCCTTCTTCTTGCTGGATGGGTTCGGAGCCGACCTCGGCTCCGACTCGGCCACTCTAAAAGCTCGAGAGTTGGTTCCACCGGCTCGAGGCTCCCCTTGTATCCCACAATGCTAGGCATGAGTTACCTCAGATCTCGTTTGTAAGCTAGGCCCAGCTTATAATAGTAACAGAATAACTATAAACAAAGTCCACCTCTATAAACCAGGGAGAAGAGAAGGGTGACCTACATCCTGATCCAGGAAAATATGCACAGCAGCATATACCTAAAGTAATGAGGTGGTAGAAAGAGAGGTCACAATCAAAACTCCTCTAGGTCTGTCCAGGCCAGGGGGAAGGAGGGTGGGAAGAAGAAGCGAGTAGAAGACAACTACCATGGAACGTTATGGTAAGAACATAACTTCTATATCTTAAGTTGTCTATCGCGCCTTCATTCATTCTGGATGGGACCGTCCCTAGCACCTTGTCCCGGTGGCCTAACGGAACAGACTCTTGAGAACAGTGGAACCAAAGTTAGCTCTATGCCTAGAAGCTAAATCCAACTTATAATGAGAAATGAAAGTGTGAGGAGTAGCCCAAGTAGCCGCTGCACAAATGGTGTCAATAGGCAGTCTGTCTTGGAAGGCTATAGAAGTAGCCAAAGCTCTGGTAGAATGGGCTTTAGGTTTGTTAGGCAGCTTTTGGTGTCTAATTTCATAAACAAGGGAAATCAGAGATGTTAGCCATCTAGATAATGATACCTTTGAAACTGAAAGTCCCTTTCTGCCTTCTGCATAAGAGACAAACAGTTGGTCAGATTTTCTGAATTGTTTAGTTCTATCCAAATAGTACCTTAACTGACGATGAACATCTAGCCAATGCAATTTTTGTTCAGACCTGTTAGAATATTCTGGAAAAACACAGGAGGTCAATGGTTTGATTTAGGTTAGACGCCGAGGCTATCTTAGGTAAAAAAGACGGGTTGGTTCAGAAGATACCCTGTCCTTATGGAACAACAGATAAGGAGGTCGACAGCTGAGTGCATGAAGTTCTGAAACTCTTCTAGCTGAAGTAATAGCTACCAGAAAGAGTGTCTTCCATGATAGCAATTTTAAAGAACAGGAGGCTGCAGGTTCGAAAGGGGAAAGAATCAAAGAACTAAGAACTAAATTTAGGTCCCAAGGAGGAGGAGGATTTCTTATAGGAGGTCTGAGTAGAAAAACTCCTTTCAAAAAGGCTTTGCAAAGCTTGTGGGACATTATGGCAGACTCTGAAATGCCCACATGAAAGTTAGAAATAGCTGCCAATTGAACTTTAAGAGTAGAAGGAGATGAACCTGCATGGAAGAGTTCAGCTAGAAAATCAAGGACCATTTGGATGGAAGCAGTGAAAGGATCTATGTCCCTTCCTTGAGCCCAATAGGCGAAACGTTTCCACTTACTCAAATAAATCTTTCGAGTGGAAGATTTATGGGAAGCTATCAAAATATCTCGAACAGAGTGAGATATTTGAGGAAGCCTGGCTAAGGTTGGAATTGGAGGAACCAAGCAGTGAGGTTCAGAGAGGGAAGGGAGCGATGAAACTGACCCGACTGATGGATCAAAAGATCTGGAACTAGGTCCAGATGCCAAGGTCACTCCAACAGAAAGTGATGTAGAAAGGGGAACCAAACCTGTCGAGGCCAGTAAGGAGCAATGAGGATCAACGAGGCCTTCTGAGCGATAGCTTTCTGTATCACTTGAGAGATTAGTGGGAAGGGAGGAAATGCATACAGAAGTCCCCGGGGCCAAACTTGGACTAGAGCGTCTCTGCTGGGCTGGCCTGGTAAAGGGAATAGGGTGAAATAATCTCTGCACTTGCTGTTTTGGGGAGTAGCAAAAAGGCCGCAGCAAGGCTGACCCCACTTGAGAAAAATTTCTCTCACAACAGAGTCTTTCAGAGACCACTCGTGAGGCATGAGGATAGCTCTGCTCAACTTGTCCGCAATTTGATTGGACTTCCCGGGGATGTGCGTTGCTATCAGAAACCGCTGAGAAGAAATCGCCCATTGCCACAGTCTGAGTGCTTCTCGACACAGGGGTAGGACCTGGTTCCGCCTTGTTTGTTGATATACCACACTACAGACATATTGTCCGTCTGGATTGCTATCGTTCCCAAGGGAAGAGAGTCTTGAAGGGCTTGCAACGCTAAAAGCACTGCTCTCATCTCTAGAACATTTATGTGCAAGTGGCATTCGTCTGGTTGCCATGTGCCCTGGACAGTTCTGCCCTGATAATGCCCCCACCCGATCAGGGAGGCGTCCGTTGTCAGAGTAGCAACCGGAGGAAGGAACAAAGGGTCTTCCCAATAAGAGCTGAGGGGAAGACACCCACCACAGAAGATGATTTCTGCATGTTTGCGTAATCATAATGGTGTGGGACATCGGAAGTTGCTGGTATGACCATTGCGTGAAGAGCATCCATTGAAGGATTCTCATGTGGAATCTGGCTAATGGAAGCAGAGGTATGGCAGCCGCCATAATCCCCAACACTTTCAGAACTAACCTGGCTTTGATTCTGTTGCTGCTGAAGAGGAGCGAGACCAGTTTGTGTATGTCTGTTATTCTCTGATCTGTTAGTCTCAGACATGTTGACTGTGTCTAGATTTGCACCTATGAAGGTAATAGTACGACAAGGCGACAAAACAGACTTTTCGCAATTTATTGAAATGCCTAAATTTTGACAAATGCGAAAGGTGTAGTCCTGGCCATTAGAAGAAGATGCTTGGTGGGAGCTGTGAGGAGCCAGTCGTCCAAATATGGAAACACCTGGAATCCTTGACGTCTCAGGTGAGAAGCTACCACTGCCATGCATTTGGTAAACACCGGGGCAGTGGTGAGACCAAAGGGCAGGGCCCTGAATTGAAAATGACTGGTTCCCAGCCTGAAGCGGAGGAATCTTCTGGAGCGTCTGTTCATTTTTATGTGATAGTACGCATCCTGAAGGTCTATAGAGCACATCCAGTTTCCCTTTCCCAATAGGGGAAGGATGGACTGTAGCGTGACCATCCGAAATCTTGTTTTCTTGACTGACTTGTTCAAGATACTGAGATCCAAAATTGGTCTCCAGTCCCCTGTTTTCTTTGGAACTAAAAAGAACCTGGAGTAGATTCCGGATCCTTGCAGGTCTGCTGGAAATGGCTGAATTGCTCTTTTTGCAAGCAGCTTTGAAATTTCCAAAGCTGCAAGATCCCTTTGAGCGGGTGGAACATCTGGAAGGGATTTTTTTGATTGGTTTGGAAAGCGAACGAAGGGAATGGAATAGCCTTCGGAAATGATGGACTGTACCCATTTGTCTTGAGTCAGGGATAGCCAGGCTTCTGGGTACAGTGACAATCTTCCCCCGACTGCCTCCGAAGGTGGGCAGTCGGGCAACACCTCAGGGATGCTGAAAGGGCTTATCAGAGAAGGTTTCTCGATTGCCCTGGTTCTATGGACCCCCTGCCTCTAGGGCGGCGTCTACCATTGTTGTTTCCCCTCTGCCTCTGGCGGGAACCGACTCTGTGCGTCAGGCGAAGTCCCTTGAGATTGTTTATGGAACCACATTTTCCCACTTTTCTGGCCTTTGGGGTAAGGCCTAGAAGGAGTAGAAAAACGGACTCCGACGGCAGAAAGAGTCTTGCCATCCGTCTCGCACCTAGTCAAGGTTTCTTTCACTTGAGGACCAAAAAGAGATGATCCATCAAACGGGGAATTAGTGAATGACATTTTAAAGGGGTCCGCAAAGTTGCATAGCCGCATCCAGGCATGCCTGCGTAAGGCCACACCTGTCCCTGCGGCCCTGCTCGCTCCATCAGCCGCATAAGAAAGGAGGCGCATGGAGGAGTTAGCTATGGAGTTCAGGGTAGCCAGCTGAGTGTTCATCTTGTCTTGAAAACCCACAGCCGTAGGATCCTTCAACATGTCACTCGCTTCTTTGATCAAGTCTCTTTGAAGACGAGTAAAATGGCATAGGTAGTTCAGCGAACGCATAGCAAAGGTCGCTGACGAGAACATCCGCTTCCGCACCTGTCCATAGACCTAGATTCTTTGTTAGGGGATGAACAGGCACTGAAGGATCAGCTAGTTCCTTCTTGGTGGCAGCAGCTACCACCATAGCATCCACAGAAACACCTTTTGTGAGAAATTGCTTGTCAGTTGGTGCTGTTATAAATTTGGAAGGTCTCCTGGGGTAGGGTCCACTGAATCAGGAGCCGTCCAGGCCTTCTTTGCAACCACCTGCATGGGGGGATGAAAGGGGGACACCCAGGAGGTGGAAGGGCGAGAGCCAACGCCTCAAGATACACAGATTCATCCTCCGAAGGGTTAAGGGCTGGCCAATTTCCCTCTGTTTCAGGATCTCTAGAATGTCTGCGAAAGAGACATCTTCAGAAGGGGAACGGGGAACCCTCGAATCCTCTAAATCTGTGTCAGAGGTGACAGACTCAGGTGAGTCTATGTGCTTCCTCTTACACTTTCTCTTCCTAGGGGCTCCCTGCCAATTCAGGGAGGCCTCGAAGAGGATGAGATCCCACAGGGGATTCTTGAGGAGCTGGCTCTCTGCGGTCTGGGATGAGGGAGTGAGTCGACATAACCAAAGGCACCGAAGAGGGAGGGGCGGACGGAGCCGACTGTGGAGTCGAACAAGGTTCCAACACACTCCGCATGACCTCGAACGCACCCCTGTCCGGCAGAGCCAGAGGTCCCCGCTCCGAGAAGCTGAGAACCTCCCTCGGCACCTACAGAGATGGCTCCGAGGCCGATGTCGGAGCCAAACTCACCAGCGCCGAAGCACCAAGAGGGAGAGGGGGGTCGGACAAGGGTCCGATGCCACTCACCCCCTCGGAGCCGACGAGGGAAGCCCGGCGCCGAGATTCTTCAAAAGAAGAAATCGGAGCCGACGGAGCCGAAGACAATTGTATCGGCTCCGACGCTACCACAGTCTCGGTCCCGAGACGCCCCGGCTCCGAGCTCAAAGGAGTCAGAGGAGGAATATTTATTGGAACAAGTTGAGGCATCGACTGATGAGTCGGACTCTGGAGCATTTGGGCCAGTGCCTCGGACTTCAAAAGTCTACTCACTACCCTCTGGAGGTCGTGATCTGAGAGCCTCGATGACCTGGAGGAGTGAGATCTGTGGCTCCGTTCAGACAGCAGGGGAGACGCTGGAGCCGAATGAACGGAGCCAAGGGACGGTGACCTCGATCTCTTTCTAGATGTCGGCTCCGATGGTCTGATCGGAGCCGACCCAGGAATCTCTAATGCCTCGGCTCCGGTCGGAGCCGAGGAAACCACAGATACTGCAGTCAAAGACTCATCGGCTCCAGCCGGAGCCGATGAAACAGTAGGCTTCGAAGCCTTAGGCCTCGACTCTGAAGCTGGAGCCGAGGTCTTGGAAGCCTTAGAAGGTTTCCCCGATGACACAGAAAGGGAACCTTCAGGCTTAATCAAACCCCTTAAAATGAGTTTATTTTTTCTCTCCTGCAGGACTCTAGGGCTGAAGCCATGGCATACAGCACAAGAGTCCTGCAGGTGTAAAGGTCCCAGGCAATACACACAAGAAGTGTGACCGTCTGTCAGAGACATTTTCTGACAGCACAAGTCACACTTCTTGAAGCCTGAGACCTTTGTATCCTTGGACATACTCAAGGAACCGAAGTGTAATCACACACAGAAAACACACACACACAGATTACACTGATAGGGTTCAAAGGGAATTATTTAAACTAAAGGTAAGTTAAGTTAAAACTCCCTAATCAACACATACACACCCTAAGGATAGGGAAGGAAGGGCCCGAAGGCTTTAGGGAAAGAACTATAAGTTCTTTAGAAAAAAAGGGGGCTGGATAAAAGGTAGAAGGGATAATATCCACTACACTAAGGGGAAAGAAAAATACACTAAGCTAGCTTAAGTCTAAAGAATTTAAACTAGTCTAACTTTCACTAACCTGGAGCCGGTAGAAAACACACCTCGATAGCTGTAGCGGCAAACGAGATCTGGGGTAACTCACGCCTAGCATTGTGGGATACAAGGGGAGCCTCGAGCCGGTGGAACCAACTCTCGAGCTTTTAGAGTGGCCGAGTCGGAGCCAAGGTCGGCTCCGAACCCATCCAGCAAGAATGAAGGCGAGATAGACAACTTAACATCTATGGTTATCAGTCACTGACATCTTTTGCCCACATTGGCAACGTTTAAAACCCGACTTAGCTTTCTCAGACATCTTATTAAGTAACAAGGTTAAATTTAATAAAGTCAAATCCAGTAGTAAGTCTAATCCAGTAAGTTTAGTCAAATCCGGTAAAAGGGTCAATCCAATAGTCAATCCTGTAAAAGGGATGTCCAATCCAGTAACTTTAGTGGGGTTAGGCCCCGAGGGAAAACTCTAATAAAGTTAAAATAACTTTATATGGAACCGAGGATTCCTCGAAACACTATAAACACACACACACACACAGTCACTCGATAATATTAATGAAGAAAATTTCTTAAGAAATATAAGAAAAAATATAAATCTTAGCTTAAGGTTGCTCGAGCTCATCAAACTGATGCGAACGCTGCAGCGGCAAACTAGATCTGGGGTAAAGGCAGAGGGGGATTGTGGGAGTTAGGTTGGTCTCGAGCTTCTTCTCGATGCAGAGCTTGCAAGCGGCCGACACGGAGCCGAGGATCGGCTCCGAACCCAGGTGTAAGAACAAATGGCGAGATCGAACACTCTCACATTGCTCCCTTTTGTATATACCTCACCAGACACGTGCAGCAGCTGGACAGACCACAGAGGTTTCTCACCAAGGAAATACAGGGCCTTCAAGACATGATCTACATGGACACTGAAAGCTCTGCCACTATACTCTGTATCTTACAGGCTGCTGAGAGGCAACTTGTGTCTGACCTACAGAGCAGTCTCGGACCCTGCCCTAATGGAAATGCAATACATCTGCAAGTCAAATGGAACAACATTCACTCGCTCCAGGGATCATAACCTAACTTGTGACATTAACAGAACATGCTGGAGAGACAGATGTCTTCCACAGATTGCCACTCCTTTGGAATAAACTCCCAATTTATGTTAAGCAAAGCTCCTCAATGACCCTATTTATGCAAAACTTGGACAATTGGATGGGAGAATGTAAATTCACCCGGGAGTGGCACCTATGTCCCTCATGGACAGGGGCAGTTGGTGCTGATCGTTGACTCGTGCTGCAAATATAGACCATCTAGCATGGTCAACTAGGGAGTAAGGGTATAACACAGCTAGGCTTGTAAAGGCTCTAGGGCCATTAGCTTAGTAACCTCCTATGATCCCATGTTCCAGCAGAAACTGACTGCATCACTGTATCACTGCTGGGGTAAATGCCAATTAGGCTTAATTGGTATGTTTAAGCAAGCAATAATGCCTGACAGGGTGTGTGTTATTGGAGAAATAGCACCGACCCAGGATTGTTGTGAGGCCTAATGCCTCAGGGGAAGGGACTCTACACCCCTGTAAGAATGTTATTTCTCCCATGAACACATATCCCCTAGAGGGCATTATAGTACTTAGAGAATGGTCTATCTGTTGAACTAGTTTGTGTTTGTTTTTATTTATTACTATATACTTTTTTAAATATATATTTTTGATGTAAAATAGTTCCTCGCCTAATGATTCATTCTTGCTGTAGTACATGTAATAGTTGCTAGAGAAGTATTTTATATCTAAAATATTCATTATGTAAGCATTTAACATCTACACACACACACACACACACACACACACACACACACACACACACACACACACACACACACACACACACACACACACACACACCAGTTACAGCCACTTTGCTGAGTGAATACATCTCAGATGTCTCCCAGTGATCAAATGCATGAAAAAAATCATAGTATGCATAGCACTGCAAAACCCTCCCATACCTCTTAGCTACCCTGAGTTTGCTGCATAAGAGTATACATAAACATGAAGATGCCTGTTCTGTTCCTCAGTAGATTGTTTGATTTGTTGGTAAATTAGCCTGGATTACACTTAGCCAATATTGCCAGACATTAGATGAGTTCACAGGTTGATACTAAGCTAACTGCCCTTGTGAAACATTTTAAGCTTAGCTAATTATCCCATTTGAGACTCAAACCTTGTACCTTGTGTCAGTAAGGTAGACACCTTAACCATTATACCAACTCCCAACCTCGTAAAAAGCTCTACATGTACCAAGATTATATCACCCAAGATTGCGCTGGAACCCACAATCCCTGGCTTAGGAGGCCAATGTCTTATCCATTAAGCAACTGGGGCTGGACAAGTTTTTTGCCCAATGCCTCAGTGTCATACTTTTTACTGTTTAGAAAATGTCTGCTGATCAACTACTTGTAGTCAAAACATGTTGACAAAATGTCTCCCTCTCTCTCATTCTGTTTTTCTCTTCATCTCACTCACTGATAGAATTATATAAAGTAAAACTAGTTTCCCTCATAGTAATAACATGTATTTGACAGAAAAAAATATATATAATATGGTAGAACTGTTTTTCCTTCACAGTAACAGAGGTTTGGTGAAACTGCTTTCTATCATAGTAACAGTGTGATATTTTTAGAAATAGCATGTCACACAGTATCTGCAAGTACAGGAAAGAAATATGTTGTAAAAAAGTATGATTAGCTTAACACAGTGTGATTGTGTGGAACAAAAAGTGTTACACTTCTGAAGGTTTTTGTAACAAATGTCATTGACAATAAAGGTTTGTTGAAATATCATAAACAGTTGAATGTATATACAGATATTCAAGTGAATAAACCTGCTAAAGGGAAATAGCTAACACAACAGAAAAAGTTACAGACTATCTTATCAATGAAAGAACATTTCAGCCCTTTGAGAAACTGGTTTTCTCTGGATGAGATAAGGATGCAGATAAAGAATACTTCAATACAGGAAAAGAACGTTTCATCAAGGATAAAATTTGAAACTAGATAAAAGTCACTGTAAAAAAACTGTCTGGTGAACATTTTGTAATTTGAGTCATCTGAGGAAGTGCATTGCATCTGACAGTAATCTGTGTTATAAAGAAAATGTTATAATCTCGACAGTAGTGCTTGGTTGGCTTGTTTCAATAAAACTTTCAGTATACGAACGTCTGTGTAATCTGTTGTTAATTCAATTTAAAAGTGGCATGCAAGACTTAATTCAGACTCTCTTAAATATTTGTAAAAGTACTATGACAAGCACTAGTTAATATTTTGTAGGTGCCAGCCTCCATACAGTCAGTATTGAACAGCTCAGCAGTATCAGGTACTTCCAAGTGGTTGAAATCAAGATTTCGTCTTTGCATCTTCTCTTGAGATGTTCACCAGCATTTTAGACAAAGAGGGAGTTTCCAGTTTGCAGTTTTGGTCTACAGCCTGATCACCTGTTAGCCATTTCTGAAAACGGTAAGTCTCTTTCTGAAATAACATGGATACCATCAAGGACATAACTACTAGATGCACACATTCTGTGGCCATAGACTTAAACCAGACACCTGATAAAGTCTGGACATTATTATGTCAATGGTATGAACAAGCCAGTAGTGATGTTAAATGTAATAATGCATTGTTTGGTATAAATAGAAGTGAGAAAGTTTATATGTGCAAATGGATTCATTGTTTTGATCAATCGTACAAAAGTACAAAAGGAATGTCTTAACTGTGTAAACGGACATCCTTGTTTTTGTTTAACATGCAAAGATGTTTTTTGGTATTTATTCCAAAGTGTTATAAAACTTTCATTATTTCTAATGAATGCAGGCTTGGTTCTACATTAGACAGAATGAGAGCTAAACTCTTGGCATACTCCCAGGGTCAAACTTTGACTATGAAGTTGTTAGGGTATTTTAATATTACAGTCTCTGACAGGATGCTAGAAGAGGTACAGCATTTTGAATTTGCTTTTCAAATCATTTACAGAATACATGACAGGGAAAATGAATGACCCAGAAATGCAAAGCAGGCTAATGCATGCGTTTCTGGAACAAGTAAAAGGAGTACCAGGTGATATTAAGTGTATTTAAGAGGAAACTGCTGACACGTTACAGCAATGTGTTCATAAGCTAATGTGTGACAGTGGAGATATTTGTAAGCATAACATTTTTTCTCTTGGTACTGATGAAGATGGGTTTGAAACAGTAGGTGCAGTAGGACGGGGTAAAGGCAGAGAAACGTGGGGGGATGAGAACAGGGATGTACCAACAGCAGCATCAGCCCCTCTAGCTATGGGAAGCCCTGATGATAGACAAATTGCATGTTTTTTTTTTTTTCTGTAAAAAGCTGAGATATATCAAGCAGGACTGTGTATACTACAGAAATTGAAAAAAAATAATCAGAAAGAGAAAGAAATACTTGCAAGGGACTCAGAAGAAAAAGAAGTCAAAAAGGAAAATCAAAAGTTGCAGGATGATAACACAGTGTCAAACATTTCATAATAAGGCAAGATGGAATACTAAATTGCAGCGATATGATTGTGAAGGCAATGTATATCCAATAGAAGCCAGGGAAGATCCTTCCTGTAGCTCAGAATGTAAAAGGCAGCAGGCTGTATGTCAGAAACTGCTTCATCCTGCATATGCAGTAGATGAGGATAATGATTCCCAAGAGCAAGAACACAATATTTGTGTCGTTAAAGAAGTTTCCAGGCATCTGGATAATGATAGTGATTCCCAAAAAGAGTGTGCCACCCCTACTCATGTAGATCAGTTAGCATTTTTTAAACAATGAAATGAAGGTACACCTTTAACTGACATCTGGTTGAAGGGTTTGCCATGGAAAAAAATGCCTTAATAGACCTGGGAGCAGTAATTTCCGTTATAAACAAAAGGCTTAAGCTGGATCCGCAAAAGAAAACTTTAATCTCAGGTTTTAATGGTAGTGCATGTATCGCAGTGGGCAGTGAGCCTGTATAAATTAGGTTTACTCAGAATGAAACACCGGTAATGGGAACATTTTTGACGCATCCTCGTTGTGGAATGACCATAACAGGAATGGATATTTTAAATAGGCTAGGGATAATAATTAATTTTTCCAGCAGTATTTTGTGGAAAACAAGAAATGAAAGTGAACAACGTGGTAACCCAAAGTGCATGACAATACAAGTTTGCCGAGTAAAGAACAAGTGAAACAGGGCAGTGCCCCTGACAGACAAACAAAGAGATATTTGGAATAGCATAGATAAAGAATTTCAGACTTTATGGGCACAAGTGAAAAGTTAGAAGTTCTGATTACAATGGGAGGTGCAAGGGATTACATTCCTCCTTTCCAAAAACAGTATCTGATTCCAGCTGAGGCAACAAATGACATAAGAAAATGCATTTCAGACTGGAAACAGGCATAATTCAGAAAGGACATAGTCCAACAAATTCACCCATATGGCCAATTAAAAAGAAGGATGGGAGTTACCATTTGGTAACAGACCTCTGTAAGATTAATCAGTACACATAGCCAAGAGCACATTTAATACCAGGAGTTCCAGAAATAGCAGAATGCATAAAAACACAAAGCAACTGGTTTACAGTGATAGATTTAGCAAATGGATTTTTGCTATACCAATTCGGAAAAAGGAATGGCAAAGGTTTGCTTTTTGTGTGGAACAAAAAGTATTACACTTCTGAAGGTTTTTGTAACAAATGGCACTGACAATAAAGGTTTGTTGAAATATAATACATTTCAGCCTGCTGAGAAACCAGTTTTCTCTGGATGAGATATGGATGCAGACAAATAATGCTTCAATACAGGAAAATAATGTTTCATCAAGGACAAAGTTTGAAACTAGATAAAAGTGACTGTAAAAGAACTATGTTTTTATTTTTTTTATACTCACTACACGGCAAAGCCTCATTTAGCAAGCATAAAAAATAGCAGCTGTTTTTAATTTCTGTCTGAGCTTCACAGCACCTTAATATAGTGCCATTAAGTGGGAGACATGTTTTCACAGGATATTACCAGTACATTAACATCGTTCTGGAGAATGTTATTCTTCAATCAGGGTGAAGACACATGTTCATTGCTCATTCTCTAAAGAACTGTAAAGCATTTAGTTAGCTGCCAGCGTGTTAAATTAACAGTCAGGAAAAAAGCAATGGCCACTTGGGTTTTTAATTATTTATTTATTTGGCAACTAACTAATGGATTTACAATTATTTAAACATTCCAGTTAAGCCTAATTAGCCCTTTCTCAACAGTGGTGCAATTATGCCCTGATGGCATGTTAATTTTAGTGCAGGACTTCAGGAAGTGTATCAATTACACTTGCACTTTCAAAAAACTTTGTTTTGCTGCGTAAGAGTATCCATAAACCTGAAAATGCATGCAAACACTCTTTTGTGGAAAAACAAAGTTACAATTTGATCCGTTGTTCATAATCTTTAAAACAATGGTGAAGGTGAAAATTAAACTGGACAGAGAAATGGACATTCTGAGAAGTGGCTGGAAGAAGGTGGAGTCCTAGGTGCCTGTGAACAAGTGTAATCGGGACACCTACCCTACAGAAGCTGTTATTTTTCAACTGGCTTGTCCCTCTGGAGTTCCAAATGTCATCAGCTTTGTTCCCCTTTCAAAATGAGCATTTGTAAGCCAAAAATACACTTACAATCTTCTTGGATGTAGCTTCAGCCATGTCGCCATAAAATTATGCAAATGAGTGGAACGGCTTTTCCAGTAACTGAAATGCAGGGTCTTCTTTTTTTCATGGTGTAGAACCAGGAAGCATTGTGTATTCTACAACAATCTGGAAAACTCGTGCTTTTTGCTTTAAAGCTTAAAGAAAATAAGTGAAAAGAAAAATAAAAGCCACACTAACACTATCCAGGTCAGCGTTGCTCTGCTATGTTATGCAGCACTATGCTGACACTTCAAAGTCTGGATGTTACTCTCTGGAATATTCTGTTAAATCCATACCTTTCAACCTCACAGTGCTGAGCAAAAAAAAAAATACAGAAAATAGTTATGTTTAATACAAATGGATACACTGACAAATGCGAAAGTGTGAGCAGTCTTCCTGTCTCCTCCTATGCTTCTCCATTCATTAGTGTCATGATGCCATGCACAGACCTTACTTTCAGCTAGGTCCCCAAAAGAAAAACAAAACTGTCAATGATTTATTTTCTATTGATTTTTTTATTTTTTTCGCAAAAGTAGATTTCCACACTATTTTTGTGACCGCTACTAAACTCTTCTAAGGGTAAGTGTGTATAATGGCTGAAACAGGTCTTTTTAAACTTTTCATCATTCTGCTGTTTGCAATACACTGAATAGCCTAGGTGCACCAACATGTGACTACAGAAGTTACTAGATATTTTACATATGTGCTGGACTTAACGAAAAGGTTGGTAACAAGAAGAAATAAAATCGGTACTGCAATGCATCAGTGAACTACTACCAACAAAACATATCCCCACTTTCATACCACGTTTGACTTGGGCTACAACTGATCACCTCTATACTTTGTACCAGGGATGAAGTCTTCACAAAGGAATCTACTGCACCCTTCCACAAAAAAAGGCAAAAATAGAAGTTATGTTCTTACCATAACGTTCCATGTTAGTTGTCTTCTTCTCGCCTTCTTCTTGCTGGATGGGTTCGGAGCCGACCTCGGCTCCGACTCGGCCACTCTAAAGCTCGAGAGTTGGTTCCACCGGCTCGAGGCTCCCCTTATATCCCACAATGCTAGGCGAGCGTTACCTCAGATCTCGTTTGTAAGCTAACCCAGCTTATATCAATAACAGTATAACTGTAAAAGAAATCCACCTCTAACAGCAGGAAGAAAAAGGGTGACCTACATCCTGAAAAAGAAAATATGCACAATAGCATATGACTAAGAAAGAGGTGGTAGAAAGAGAGGTCACGATCACAACTCCTCTAGGTCTGTCCAGGCCAGGGGGAAGGAGGGTGGGACGCAAGAAGAAGGCGAGAAGAAGACAACTAACATGGAACGTTATGGTAAGAACATAACTTCTATATGTTAAGTTGTCTATCTCGCCTTCATTCTTGCTGGATGGGACCGCGTCCCTAGCACCTTGTCCCGGGTGGCCTAACGGAACAGACTCCTGAGAACAGTGGAACCAAAATTAGCTCTATGCCTAGAAGCTAAATCCAACTTATAATGGGAAATAAAAGTGTGAGGAGTAGCCCAAGTAGCCGCTGCACAAATGGTGTCAATAGGCAGTCTGTCTTGGAAGGCTAAAGAAGTAGCCAAAGCTCTGGTGGAATGGGCTTTAGGTTTATTAGGCAGTTTTGGTGTCTAATCTCATAAACAAGGGTAATCAGAGATGTTAGCCATCTGGATAATGATACCTTTGAAACTGGAAGTCCTTTTCTGCTTTCCGCATAGGAGACAAACAGCTGATCAGATTTTCTGAATTGTTTCGTCCTGTCCAAGTAGTACCTTAATTGACGATGAACATCCAGGCAGTGTAATTTTTGTTCAGACCTATTTGAATACTCTGGGAAAAAGACAGGGAGGTCAATGCTTTGGTTTAGATTTGATGCTGAAACCACCTTAGGCAAAAGGACGGGTTAGTTCGTAAGGAAACTCTGTCCTTATGGAACAAAAGATAAGGAGAACGACAACTGAGTGCTTGAAGTTCTGAAATTCTTCTAGCTGATGTGATAGCCACCAGAAAGAGAGTTTTCCATGATAATAATTTCAAGGAACATGAAGCTGCAGGTTAAGGGGAAAGAATCAAGGAAGCAAGAACTAAATTTAGGTCCCAAGGAGAAGGAGGATTTCTTATAGGAGGTCTGAGAAGAAAAACTCCTTTCAAAAAGGCTTTGCAAAGTTTGTGGGACATTAGGGCAGATTCAGAAATGCCCACATGAAAATTAGAAATAGCTGCCAATTGAACCTTAAGAGTAGATGGAGATGAACCTGCATGGAAGAGTTCAGCTAGAAAATCAAGGACTAGTTGGATGGAAGCGGTGAAAGGATCTATGTCCTTTCCTTGTGCCCAATATGAGAAGCGTTTCCACTTACTCAAATAAATCTTTCGAGTGGAAGATTTATGGGAAGCTATCAATATATCTCTAACCGAGTGAGATAATTGAGGAAGCCTGGCTACGGTCGGAACTGGAGGAACCAAGCAGTGAGGTTCAGAGAGGGAGGGAGCGATGAAACTGACCCGACTGGTGGATCAAAAGATCTGGAACTAGGTCCAGATGCCACGGTCGCTCCAAGAGAAAATGATGTAGAAAGGGGAACCATACTTGTCGAGGCCAGTAAGGGGCAATGAGGATCAATGAGGCCTTCTGAGCGATAGCTTTCTGTATTACTTGAGAGATCAGGGGGAAAGGAGGAAATGCATACAGAAGTCCCCGGGGCCAAACTTGGACTAGAGCGTCTCTGCTGGGTTGGCCTGGTAAAGGGAATAGAGTGAAGTATTCTCTGCACTTGCTGTTTTGGGGAGTAGCAAAAAGATCGCAGCAAGGCTGACCCCACTTGAGAAAAATCTCTCTCACTACAGAGTCTTTCAGAGACCACTCGTGAGGCATGAGTATAGCTCTGCTCAATTTGTCCGCAATGTAATTGGACTTCCCGGGGATGTGCGTTGCTATCAGAAAACGCTGAGAAGAAATCGCCCATTGCCACAGTCTGAGTGCTTCTCGACACAGGGGGTATGATCTGGTTCCGCCTTGTTTGTTGATGTACCACACTACAGACATATTGTCTGTCTGGATTGCAATCGTTCCCAAGGGAAGAGAGTCTTGAAGGGCTTGCAACGCTAAAAGCACTGCTCTCATCTCCAGAACGTTTATGTGCAAGTGGCATTCGTTTGGTTGCCATGTGCCCTGGACTGTCCTGCCCCGATAATGCCCCCCCCACCCGATCAGGGAGGCATCCGTTGTCAGAGTAGCAACCGGAGGAGGTGGAACAAATGGTCTTCCCGACAGGAGCTGGGGGGAAGACATCCACCACAGGAGATGCTTTTTGCACGCTTGCGTGATCATAATGGTGTGAGACATTGGGAGTTCCTGGTATGACCATTGAGAAAAAAGCATCCACTGAAGGATCCGCATGTGGTATCTGGCCAATGGGAGGAGAGGTATGGCCGCTGCCATGATTCCCAACACCTTTAGAACTAACCTGGCTTTGGCTCTGTTGTTGTTGAGAAGAAGTGACACCAATTTGTGAATGTCTGATATCCTTTGGTTCGTTAGCGTTGCAGACATTTTTATAGTATCTAAATTTGCGCCTATGTAGGTAATAGTACGACAAGGCGACAAAACAGACTTTTCGCAATTTATTGAAATACCCAGTTTTTGACAAACGCGAAAAGTATAATCTCTGGCCATCAGAAGGAGATGCTTGGTGGGAGCTGTGAGAAGCCAGTCGTCCAAATATGGAAACACCTGGAATCCTTGTCGTCTCAGGTGAGAAGCTACCACTGCCATGCATTTGGTAAACACCCGGGGGGCAGTGGTGAGACCAAAGGGCAGGGCCCTGAATTGAAAATGACTGGTTCCCAGCCTGAAGCGGAGGAATCTTCTGGAGCGTCTGTTCATTTTATGTGATAGCACGCATCCTGAAGGTCTATAGAGCACATCCAGTTTCCTTTCCCAATAGGGGAAGAATGGATTGCAGCGTGACCATCCGAAATCTTGTTTTCTTGACTGATCTGTTCAAGATACTGAGATCCAAAATTGGTCTCCAGTCCCGTGGTTTCTTTGGAACCAAAAAGAACCTGGAGTAGATTCCGGATCCTTGTTGGTCTGCTGACACTGGCTGAATTGCTCTTTTGCAAGCAGTTTTGAAATTTCCAAAGCTGCTATATCCCTTTGAGCGGTGGAACATCTGGAAGGGATCTTTTGACTGATTTGGAAAAGCGAAGAAAGGGGATAGAATAGCCTTCGAAATGATGGACTGTACCCATTTGTCTTGAGTCAGGGATAGCCAGGCTTCTGGGTACAGTGACAATCTTCCCCGACTGCCTCCGAAGATGGGCAGCGGGCAACACCTCAGGGATGCTGAAAAGGCTTGTCAGGAAAGGCTTCCCGATTGCCCTGGTTCTGCGGACCCCCTGCCCCTAGGGCGGCGTCTACCATTGTTATTCCTACCTCTGCCTCTGGTAGGAAAAGCGACTCTGTCGTCAGGCGAAGTCCCTTGAGATTGTTTACGGAACCACATCTTCCCACCCTTCTGGCCTTTGGGGTAAGGCCTAGAAGGAGTCGAAAACGGACTCCGACGGCAGAAAGGGTCTTGCCATCAGTCTCGCACCTAGTCAGGGTTTCTTTCACTTGAGGACCAAAAGAGATGATCCATCAAAAGGGGAGTTCGTGAAAGACGTCTTGAAAGGTTCCAAAGTTGCATAGCCGCATCCAGGCGTGCCTACGTAAGGCTACCCTGTCCCTGCTTGGCTCTGCTCGCTCCATCGGCCGCATAAGAGAGGAGGCATGGAGGAGTTGGAAATGGAATTAAGGATAGCCAGCTGCGTGTTCATTTTCTCTTGGAAACCCGCAGCTGTAGGGTCCTTCAACATTTCACTCGCTTCCTTGACCAAGTCCCTTTGAAGACGAGTGAAATGGCACAGGTAATTCAGCGACGCATGGTAAATGTCGCTGAGGAGAACATCCGCTTCCCGTACCTATCCATGGACCTAGATTCCTTGTTAGGTGGATGGACAGGCACTGAAGGATCAGCCAGTTCCTTCTTTGTGGCAGCAGCTACCACCATAGCATCCACAGAAACTCCTTTTGATAAAAATTGCTTGTCTGATGGAGCTGTGATGAATTTGGAGGGTCTCCTGGGAGTGGGGTCCACTGAATCAGGAGCCGTCCATGCCTTCTTAGCTACCACCTGCATGAGGGGGTCGAAGGGGGGGGACACCCAGGAGGTGGAAGGACGATAGCCAAACGCCTCAAGATACACAGATTCGTCCTCCGAAGGGTTGAGGGCTGGCCAATTTCCCCTCTGTTTAAGGATCTCCAGAATGTCTGCAAATGAGACATCTTCAGAAGGGGAACGGGGGGAACCCTCGGAATCATCCAGATCTGTGTCCGACGTGATAGACTCAGGTGAGTCAATGTGCTTCCTCTTGCACTTCCTCTTCCGAGGGGGCTCTTCTGCCAAATCAGGAGAGGCCTCGGAAGAGGATGAAATCCCAAAGGGGCTCCTGAGGAGCTGGCTCTCTGCGGTCCGGGATGAGGGAGTGAGTCGACTTACCCTGAGGCAGCATAGAGGGAGGGGCTGACGGAGCCGACTGTGGAGTAGAGCCAGGCTCTAACACACTCCGCATGACCTCGAATGCCCCCCTGTCAGGCAGAGCCAGAGGTCCCCGCTCCGAGGAGCTAAGGACCCCCCTCGGCACCGACAGTGATGGCTCCGAGGCCGATGTCGGAGCCGAACTCACCAGCGCCGAAGCACCGAGAGCGAGAGCGGGGTCGGACAAGGGTCCGATGCCACTCACCCCTCGAGCCGACGAGGAAAGCCCGGCGCCGAGATTCTACAAAAGAAGAAATCGGAGCCGACGACGGCGCCGAAGACAATTGTCTCGGCTCGGTGACCACAGTCTCGGTTCCGACACGACCCGGCTCCGAACTCAAAAGAGTCGAAGGAGGAAAGAGTTGATGGACCGGGGCTGGCACCGACTGATGAGTCGGGCTCTGAAGCATCTGGGCTAGTGCCTCGGACTTAAGTAGTCGACTCACCACCCTCTGAAGGTCATGATCGGAAAGCCTCGATGACCTAGAGGAATGAGACCTTTGGCTCCGTTCAGACAGCAGGGGAGATCCTGGAGCCGAATGAACGGAGCCAAGAGAAGGTGACCTAGACCTCTTTCTGGTTGTCGGTTCCGGCGATCTTGTCGGAGCCGACACGGTACTCGATAACCTCGGCTCCGGCCGAGCCGAGGAAGCCACAGAAACTGTGGACTGAGTCTTATCGGCTCCAGCCGAGCCGATAAAGGCAAAGGTTGAACAACCTGAGGTCTCGGCTCAGAAGCCGGAGCCGAAGACCTCGATGCCTTAGAGGGCTTCCCTGTTGAAACTGACAGGGAATCCTCTGGCTTTAACAAGCCTCTGAGAATCAGCTTGTTTTTTCTCTCCTGCAGGACCCTGGGGCTGAAGCCATGGCACACAGCACAGGAATCCTGCAGGTGCAAAGGCCCTAGACAATAGACACAAGAAGTGTGAGCGTCTGTCAGAGACATTTTCTGACAGCACGCATCACACTTCTTGAATCCAGAGACCTTTGCTTCCTTTGACATTTCAGTAACTGACAGGTGTACACTAACACACACCAAACACACAGTTATACCCTGTCAGAAAAAATTATTTATACTAAAATAATTACAAATTTAGTAAAATACTAATAATTAAGCCCAAAAAAAATTAAAGTAAAACTACACAAACACACCCTAGGGAAGGGAAGGCCAAAGGCCCAAGGGAAGAACCAACGGTTCTTTTAACAAGAAAACGGGGAAAAAATAGGGTCGGGGATAAAGATATATATCCTACACTAATTTAGGAAGAATTAAGTTAAAAGGGGAAAAAAAGAGTAACTTTTTGAATAAAAAGCTAACACTCACCAGGAACCGGTAGAAGCAACCAACCTCGAAGCTGTAGCGGCAAACGAGATCTGAGGTAACGCTCGCCTAGCATTGTGGGATATAAGGGGAGCCTCGAGCCGGTGGAACCAACTCTCGAGCTTTAGAGTGGCCGAGTCGGAGCCGAGGTCGGCTCCGAACCCATCCAGCAAGAATGAAGGCGAGATAGACAACTTAACATCAAACATTCAGAAAAGAACAAGAAAAAAAAAAACATTCATCGTCACTCATGGCTATTTGTAATATACAGAATATACAACACTTTACAGTACTTCCTGAAAAAAAATTATTTTGGTAGAACTCTTACCTTGACTGATGAATAAAGATCATTTTGAAGTAATTTGAAAAGGCAGCTAGAACAGCTCTATGAGCTTTGAAGTAAACATCTCCGATTGCAACTGTGCAGTCACAAAGGAAACCAAATTCCCTCTGGATATTCAACTGTTGTAAAAGAACAAGACTGTGGCTAGCTATATCCATTTTGTTATCTGCAGGAGTAAAATAAAATTAATAACAATTAGTTCTAGAATACTAATGTTGGAGCCAGCTTAACATTCTGCTGAACTGCAATAATTATTGGCCCCTCCAATAGACAGTTTCATTGGTTGTTGCATATTTAACAGGACAAAAATACAACAATTTTCATATGTAATGAGATAAAGGATATAGATAAATCCATATACAGAAGTTATTAGCTGACCAGTATTTTTCTAATGCTTAATGCAAAACACTTTGCTCATACAGATTATAACTTGCTATCATACTATACCATGTTTTATTTTTCAAAAAATCTCTGGACTACTTACTCAGCCATTTTATTTTATGCCTTGGTACTCAAAGTTGCAAAGATAGGTAGAGGAGGACTGAAAATAACTTACAAACTGATGCGCAAAGTTCATAAACTGCTAATTTAATGTTTTTTTTTCCTGAATAAATCTGATTTGTTTGTACATAAAGTGTTGCAAAATTAGGCAAATTCATCTACGATACGCAACTGTAAATGCATTCAATAAAATTATTTTTTTTGTTAGTTTTAGCAATTTGTTATATTTGTATGATTTAGAAACATGAGTTATTTCTCCCTTTTTATTAACATATTAACCCAGAATCAAGACTCCAAATAACCAGAGTGCAGATTTTTTTTTAACTCATAGGATTTTATAAAGCACTGATTGACATTATACTTGTGATAACTCACCAAATATATAATCATACCTGACATTTCAGTGAAGAGTATTCTTTTAACATGTCAAGTGATTAAAATGTAATAAGAAGTTATGTACTCACCATATCGTTCCATCGGAGTAGGTAAACTTAATTTGTCAGCAACCTATGGGTTATCGGATCCATATCGGATCCGAGCCGGCAGCTTCCAACAGCTAAGATCCAAGCTCCAAGCTCCTCCCTCTTACCCATAATCCCCTGCTATCCCTTCCTGACCTCAGATCGAGTTTGCTTATCCATAGACCATACGATACCAAGAACCACCTCCATACTCTAACCTAGAGACAATCTGCCATGAAAGCAAGAGTCCTTTGAACATCCATATAGGTTAGGGGGACGGAGGGAGGGACGGTTGCTGACAAATGAAGTTTAACTACTCAGATGGAACGTTATGGTGAGTACATAACTTCTTAATCTTAAGTAGTTAACTTAATTTGTCCATCAACCTATGGGATAGAGTCCCCAGCTACCTGATTCTTGGGAAGTCCTCATGGAAGGATGTTCCGGAGCACTGCAGAGCCAAAGGATGCTCTCCCTCTGGAAACAATATCCAATCTGTAATGGTTTATAAATGTATGAGATGAAGCCCAAGTGGCTGCTGAACAAATGTCATCCAACGACACCCTAGATCGAAAAGCAGCAGAAGTAGAACTCGACCGATTAGAATGGGCATGGACTCCTTGAGGTGCAGGCCGGCCAGAACTCTCATATGCCAAAAGAATACATTGGGAAATCCATCTGGACAATGTGACTTTTGTTACAGGTTTTCCCAAAGAGGATTTAGCAAAGGATACAAAAAGCTGGTCTGATTTCCTGTGATCAGCTGTCCTGTGCAAATAGAATCTGAGTTGCCTATGTACGTCTAGAGAGTGCAACTTGTATTCACCTTTGTTCTGATAATTTGGAAAGAAGACTGGTAAATTAATAGATTGGTTGGTATTAGACTCCGAAGCAATTTTGGGCAGAAAAGAGGGGTTGGTCCTGAGTGAGACTCTATCTTTGTGAAAAATCAAATACGGTGGCTTGGCGCAAAGGGCTTGAAGCTCCGAGACCCTTCTGGCCGAAGTTATGGCAACAAGAAAAACTGTCTTCCAAGATAAGTACTTCAGATCCACCGAAGTTGCAGGCTCAAAGGGAGGAGCTGTTAGAGTGTGAAGTACAAGAATTAAATCCCAAAGAGGGACTGCATCTTTAACCGGAGGTCTTAGTAGGAAAGTGCCTTTTAGGAAGGTCTTACATAGTTTGGATGAAATCAAAGGGCCGAGATCACTGCCAGCATGATAATGAGCGATTGCAGCCAACTGGACTTTGACCGTAGAAGAGCTAGCACCTTGGTTGAATAATCCTGACAGAAAATCTAGTACTGCTGGCAACGGAGCTGTAAAGGGATCTAAGTTGTGATGCTCTGCCCAAATAGAAAAACGCTTCCATTTGCTATTATAAATTCTTCTAGTAGATGGCTTGTGAGCGGCTACTAGAATAGCCTTGACAGGGGACGAGATACCGGGAGTCCTAGCTATCACTGGAACTGGATCAACTAAGCTGTGAGCTTGAGGTTGTCCAGATTTGGGGTTGACAGGCCTGATGGGTGAGAGATCAGATCCAGGATGGGATCTAGAATCCATGGGGGATTCACTAGATGAGACCATAGATATGGGAACCAAGCTTGACGAGGCCAGAATGGGGCAATGAGGATTATTCTGCTCCCCAACCATCTGGCTTTCTGTAAAAACTTTAGCATCAGGGGAAGAGGAGGGTAAGCATAAAGTAGACCGGGTGGCCAAACATGCACCAGAGTGTCTCTGGGGGATTCCCCGGGTGGGGGAATTAGAGCGAAGTAGTCGCTGCACTTTGCGTTCGAAGGAGAGGCGAAAAGATCGCAATGAGGGCGACCCCATTTGGAGAAAATCTGCTTCGCTACTCTGGGATTCAGAGACCACTCGTACTGTGAGAGGATGGTTCAACTCAGTCTGTCTGCCAAAATGTTGGACCGTCCCGGAATATGCGTCACTATGAGAAAGCGGTTGGTGGACATCGCCCATTCCCACACTCTCATGGCCTCCCGACAAAGTGGATAGGACCTGGTTCCCCCTTGTTTGTTGATATACCAGACGACCGACATGTTGTCTGTCTGGATTGCAATTGTCCCCAAGGAAAGAAGGCTCTGAAGTGTTTGCAACGCCAAAAGCACCGCTCTCATCTCTAGGACATTGATATGCAATGAGGTCTCCGAATGGTTCCACATGCCTTGGACGGTCATGCCCAAGCAGTGCCCCCCCCCCCACCCGAGGCGAGAGACGTCCGTGGTCACCGTGGCTAGAGGAGGGGACACAGAGAAGGGGCACCCCTTCTGGAGGTCTGGGAACTGGAGCCACCATAAGAGGGCTTTCCTGCACACCCTGCTGAGAGGAATGGGGAAGCTCAGGGGATGTCACAGGAAGGACCACTGGACTTGCAAAGTCCATTGAAGAATTCTCATGTTTAAGCGTGCCATGGGTAGTAGGTTGATGATTGCCGCCATCGAGCCTAGAGCCCTCAGGACCAATTCTGCAGGGGGAGCTGGGGATTTTAGAAGGGCCAGTACATGGAGTTTCAGAGTTCGTAGCCAGTCCGGAGTCAAGAAGGCTAGAAGCTGGTTTGTGTTCAATCTGGCTCCGATGAAATCTAGGATTTGAGTTGGGGGAAGGGAAGATTTCCCGATGTTGATAGTGATCCCCAGCTGGAGAGCTAGATGGAAAAAGTAATCCCTGGCGGTGCATAGTAGATGCCTTGTGTGGGCGGTCAGGAGCCAGTCGTCCAGGTACGGAAAGACCTGAATTCCCTGGAGTCTCAGGTGGGCCGCTACAACAGTTAACACTCTGGTGAACACCCTGGGGGCTGTGGTGAGACCAAAGGGCAGGACCCTGAATTGGTAATGGCTGGCTCCCAGCCGGAAGCGGAGAAACCTCCTGGATCGTCTGTCCATCAAAATGTGGTAGTATGCATCCTTGAGGTCTATGGAGCACATCCAGTCGTTCTCCTGTAGAAGGGGGAGAATGGACTGAAGGGTGACCATCCGGAACTTTTCTTTGGCTACTGACATGTTTAGAAAGGACAGGTCGAGGATTAGTCTTAGGTCCCCCGTCTTTTTTGGCACCAAGAAGAACCTGGAGTAAAAGCCTGATCCGGACTGGTCTGGGGGGACGTGCTGGACTGCTCTTTTTTCTAGCAGCTGGAGTATTTCCTCGGCTGCCGCCTCCCTTTGATTGAGTGGGACATCAGGGAGGCTTTGGGAACTGAGAGGGGGATTGAGAAAGGTGATCTTGTAGCCACTGGATAAGATCTGAAGCACCCATCGATCTGTTGTAATGGACTCCCAAGCTGCCAAGTGCCTCGAGAAACGCCCCCCCAACTGCCTCCAGAGGGGAGCAGTCAGGTAACCCTTCAGGGTTGCTGTGTGGGCCGATCAGAGAAAGGTTCTCTGGACCCAAAGTTCTTCGGGCCCCCTCTGCCTCTAGGGCAGCATCCACCCTGTCCTCCTCTGCCTCTGAAGGATGAGGGGTCCGGAGCGAAACGGGACTGTTGAGACTTCCGGAACCACATCTTCTTCTGTCCCTTTTGGTTCCTGGAGAAGGACCTCTGGGGAGCAGAGAAGCGGACTCCGACGGCAGACGTCTTCCCGTCTTTCGTGCTCTAGACCAGTGTGTCGCATACGGTCTTGCCAAAAAGGGCAGAACCATCAAACGGGGCATTTGCGAACGACACCTTAAAGGGTTCCGCGAAATCACAATGACGGAGCCATGCCTGTCGCCGTAGAACGACGCCCGCTCTGCTAGCTCTAGCGGCTCCTTCCGTGGCATGGGATAGTAACCGCATAGATGTATTGGAGATAGATTTGAGAGAGGCCATTCAGGTAGAGTACACTTTCTTGTCCTCCGCCGACATGGACTCTGGGGACGACCCAGCTTATTCATTGATAAGATCCCGCTGGAGCCGTATCACGTGTGCCATATAATTCAGCGACCTCACGGAAAAGGTGGTTGAAGCAAACACCTGCTTCCCCAGACGGTCCATCGTCCGAGACTCCTTGTCTGGAGGATGGACCGAGGAACTCTACTGGGCCAGTTCCCTTTTGGTGGCGGCCGCCACCAACATGGCATCTACTGGGGCTCCCTTGCTCCAACATGACTTATCCGAAGGGGGGGGCTGAGAATTTTGTCCGGCCTCTTTGGAATAGGCTCCACAGTGTCCGGTTCCTTCCATGCCCTGGTAGTAATCAGGTCTACCAGGGGAACGTCGGGAGGGGACACCCAAGAGGTAGACGGGCCTGCTTCAAACGCCTCCAGAAACACAGACTCATCAGAGGAAGGTTTTGGGGCAGACCACCCCCCCCTCTGATCCGAAGCATCTCCATGATGTCTCCGAAGGAGACATCTTTGAGGGGTGACCTTGGGGAACCTTCCCCTTCCTCCAAGTCTGTGTCCTCTGTCAAGGACTCATGGGAGTCCAAGTGCCTCCTCTTGCACTTGCATTTGTGAGGGACCTCCTCGGGGGGGGCTGCCCGAAGAGGCCTCACCAACTACACCCTGTTTCAGCAAGGGAACTATCTGGGATGTCTGTGCAGGCTGTCCCTGGGGCCGGGTGATGGAAGGGGGACCCGTCTGAGAGGGAGTGCAGGGTGGAGCCATAGCTGAAGCCAGGGGCCTGAAATCCCTCGACAAAGCCCTCTCCACGACATTGAATGCCGAAGGAGAACTGCTCTCCCTAGGATCCGAGAGCAGACCCTCCCTCGGATCCGACATGCGGATCGGAGCCGGCGCCGACACGGTCGAATCCGAAGGGCCAGTATGCTCCGACCGAGATGGAGCCAAAGCCAGTGACACCTCTGGATCCGAAGCTCAGCTCTTGGCTCCGAGAGCTCGGATCCGAAGAAAAGGGACCAGACAGACTCGAAGGTGCCATCAGCGCCGAAGTACCCGATACTATCGGCGTCAACAGTCCCCCGGCTCTGACGCTACCCGGCTCCGAACCCCGGTAGTGGGTCGTAGAAGGAGCGATCGGGGCGAAAAAGGGGGTCTCCTCCTCCTCTAGCCCCAGCAAAAAGCGGGGTGAACGGAGCCGGGAAGGAGAAGACTCGGAGGCCCTGGGAGGAGAAATCCATTTGGCTGGCGGGGCCGTTGCAGAAGCTTCGGCCCGACGCTTGTGTTTTACTCAGCATTTCTCCTTTCTAGCTTCCCTCTCCTCCTGGCCCAAGGTGAGAGGTTGAGTCCCGGCCAGGGGAAGGGGAATAGCAGGTGGCGTTGCCGTAGCCGCGGCAGGTGCCACGGAGGGACCGGAGGATGAAGCCGGGTCCGAGGGCAGAAGTTCCGCCAGAATCAGCTTCGACCTCCGGTCCTTGAGGGCCCTGGGGTTTAACGTTGCGCAAATAGTGCAGCCAGTGGAAAGATGTTCAACCCCAAGGCATAAAATGCACCGGGTGTGGCCATCCGCTGGGGACAGCTTATGACCACACTCGGTACACTTTGAAAAGAATGTTTTGGGTGCCTCCGCCATACCTACAAAACAACAACACACACGCTAGGCCCCAAAACCACACACCCTAACGCGCACACAAGGGGGAGGGAATAACACTAAAAAAAAATAACTAAACAACAGGTAAGAAAACGTTAAAGCTACAGGGGAACTATATTAATCACACACACACACAAAATCTGTTTAAACTAAGAAAAAGGAGATTTTTTTCTCACAAATTCGACAACCACCACGCCTGGAAGCTCGATCAAGCTGCTGAGAGAACCGCGGCAAACTAGATCTGAGGTCAGGAAGGGATAGCAGGGGATTATGGGTAAGGGGGAAGAGCTTGGAGCTCGGATCTTAGCTGTTGGAAGCTGCCGGCTCGGATCCGATATGGATCCGATAACCCATAGGTTGATGGACAAATGAAGTTAACTACTTCAGATCTTTATTTATACATTAACTTTACTCGCTCTTGTCTTTTTTGTACATTTTAAAACAGGCTTAATCACTTCAACACTGTGCAGTCTTTTACAGTACTTGATTAACAACCATGTGCTAAAAGATTGTGTGCAGTCATGTGCATGATGAAACTCCCAAGGAAACAACCACAATATTCAGTAGGTACTAAACAACTAATGGTGGGGAAAGTACAGTTGTGTACACTTACCATAAATGTAGATGTTCGAGTGTATTCACTGTTGCAGTCATCACATTTGGGTTATCCCTGCCAAGGTAGCCCTCGGCCGACCCGAATACCAGAGGCTTAGTATTTCTGCGTCTGTTGCTGTCGCTTCAGAACTGACGTCAGGTCGTCAGTAGTATAAAGTAAGGCAGCCAATGCAATTACATCAGTTTTTCTTGTCCTAACCTGTCAGGAGCCCCCAAGTAGGAGCCAGGTTCTGGTGGAAGAACCCCACCAGTACAAAGTAAATACCAGTATGTCCCTTGTAAGGAAAGAGAAGAAAAAAGGGGGATGGACCAGGACTGCAACAGTGAATACACTCGAGCATCTACATTTATGGTAAGTATACACAACTGTACTATGTTCTTCGTGTTTCACTGTTGCAGTCATCACATTTGGATTGGCTGCCAAAGCTGAGGAAATGCGTGGAGGCAGTCAAGGAAACTTGGGGCTGGCTAGGATGCCCTGCAAGACTGCAGAGCCAAACCCTGCCCTGGATTTGGAGAAGAGAGGCAGGTGGTAATGTTTGGTAAAAGTGTGAACAGATGTTCAGGTGGCAGCCTCCAGGATGCCCCTGGTGAGGACTCCTCTGAGGAAAGCTGCAGAGGTGGAGGCTGCTCTGGTGGAGTGAGTCCTGACCCCCTTGGGGGGAGGCTTTCTGTGTTGTTTGTAGCAGAAATGGATGCAGTGTGCTATCCATTTGGAAATGGTTTGTTTGGAGATGGCTTTGCCTTCTGCCCCTGTAGCAAAGCTAACCAGCAATTGATCAGACTTTCTGAATAATTTAGTACTGTCTAGATAGAATCTGAGCTGTCTGTGTACATCTAGAGAGTGCAGGATCCTTTCCCCCTTGTTCTGGGAATTAGGAAAAAAGGTGGTCAAATGAATGGATTGGTTGAGAGCCACACTGGACACCACCTTGTGCATAAAGGATGGGTTAGTCCTGAGGGTTACCCTGTCAGCATGGAAGATGATGAAGGGTTCCACAGCCATGAGTGCTTGCAGCTCGGAGACTCTTCTGGCTGAAGTAAGGCCAGAAGGAAAGCTGTCTTCCGGGAGAGAAATTTTAGCTCTGCAGAAGAAGCTGGTTTGAAGGGGAAGGCAGGGTGAGCTTTTCCAACACAAAGTTAAGGTCCCGAGCTATGGCTGGTGCTCTTCTGGGTGGCCTCAATTTGCTAGCCCCTCTTAGGAACTGTTTGATCAAAGGGTGTGTGAAAAGGGGTTGCTCAGTGGGGAAAAAAAGCAGAGATAGCAGAGTCATGAATTTTAATAGAGGAAAAAGACAGGCCACTGTGTAGCAGGTCAGCTAAGTAATCCAGGATAACAGGGAGAGAGAGGACTGTGCAGAACCTTTTCCATTTGTCAGCATAAGACTTTCTAGTCCTAGGGTGTCTGGCCTCATGTATAACATCTAGAACCTGTTTACTGACGTTGACAGATTGATCGGGGGTTAGGGAATAAGCTAAGCTGCCAAATCGAGTGTCTGCAATTGGGGATGCATGAATTTGCCTTCCCTCTGGGTCAGGAGGTTTGGAATCTGAGGAAGATGCCATGGTGGCAGTGGGGACAGGCTGCACAGCAAGGGGTACCAGTGCTGGCGAGGCCAGTCTGGAGCTATAAGAATTGTCCTTGGTTTTTCCTCCTTTATTTTGAGCAGTACCCTGGGGATGAGAGGTAGTGGAGGAAAGGGATAGACCGATAGACTGACCTAGGGAAAGGCAGGGCATCCACTTTCCAAGCCATGCAGTGATGCTCCCTGGTGCAGAATGTGCTGAGATGATGGTTGGTGTGGGAGGCAAAGAGGTTGACCTTCGGGGTGCCCCATTTCTGAGTTATTAGGGTAAAGGTTCTTCTGTTGAGCTGCCACTCATGTGGGTCCAGAAGATTTCTGCTTAATTGGTCTGCCAAAGACTGGTAGGAATTGTGCTAACAGGTTTAGCTGCATGTCAGAGGCTGTGCGCCAAAGGGTCATGGCCAGCCTGCATAGAGGGTAGGAATGAGTCCCTCCCTGCTTGTTGATGTACCACATCACAGTGGTGCTGTCTGTTTTAATTAGGAGAGCCCCTGGGAAGAGAAGGGGCTTGAAAGCTATCAAGTCATGCTGGACAGCCATCATCTCTTTTTGGATGATGTGCAAAGGGATTTGCTGCAGGCTCCATTGGCCCTGTATGCACCTGCCATCCAGGTGTGCCCCCCCAAGCACAGTCTGATGTGTCTGTGGTGAGGGTCTGGCGGCAAGGGGTGGTGAGAAAGGTAGTACCTTGTTGTGGAAGCATGCTGTTGCCCACCAAAGAAAATCTTTTCTGAGGCAAGGAATTGTAGGTATAAGAGTCTCCAGGTCTTGAGAGTGTTGACACCAAAGGCTTTTTAGGTACCACTGAAATTTCCTCATATGCAGTCTGACATATGGAATGAGTAGTCTGCAAGATGCCATGAACCCCACAGCTTGCAGGATCTTCCTTGCAGATAACTGGGGTCTGGTGGATAGTTGAGAGAAGTAGGCTGTCAGGAAAATTTGCTTTTCTGGTGTAAGGAATGCCATCTGGGATGCTGTGTCCAGGCTTGCTCCCAGGAATATAATCCTTTGGGTGGGCACCTGTTTGGATTTCTTTTCGTTCATTGTGTACCCTAGGGAGGTTAGTAGGGACTTTACAAAGGCCAGTTGCTTGAGCAGCTTTTCCTGGCTGCCTGCCTGAATTAGGCAGTCGTCTAAGTATGGGCAAATCTGGATATTCTTTTGTCTGAAAAAGGCAATGGCCAGAGCCAGACATTTTGTGAAAACTCTGGGAGCAGCAGATAAGCCAAAGGGAAGCGCAGAGAACTGAAAGTGCTGAGATTCTGCCCTGAAACGGAGATATTTCCTGCATGATTCCCTGATAGGAATGTGGAGGTAAGCTTCTTTTCGATCTGGGGTGGCTAGCCAAGCGTCCTTGGACAGCATGGGTAGCAGCTGCTGGAGGTTGAGCATTTTGAATTTTGGGATCACCAGGAAGGTGTTTAGAATGGATAGCTTGAGGATGGGGTGCCAGGTGCCCTCTTTTCTGGGCACCAGAAAAACTTTGGTGTAGAAACCTTGGCCTATCTGTTCTGCAGGAATGTGCTCTACTGCCCTCATAGAAAGCAGGGAAAGGATTTGCTTTTGAGACTCTGCCCACTGGTTTGGAGGTAGATCTGGGAACCCTTTTGGGATTGGAAGGGTGTGGAAAGAAAATGTGTATCCCTGGAACACTATGTTGAGAACCCAGCGGTCATTGGTAATGGTGGCCCAGGTGCTTGCGTGAAAGGAGAGTTTTCCACTTAGGGGTAAGTGAAGGTGGGCAGAGGGTGGGGGAGGAGAGTCAATGTGAGTTTTTTCCATATGGGGGTGGCTTAGAACTCCCTGGTTTTGAAGTGGAGGTAGTCCACTGCTTAGATCTCTGCATTCCTTGTGGCTGCTGTCGGGGGGGGGGTTTCCCCGTGGCCTGGGCTGGACTGGCTTAGTGGGAGCAGAAAAGGACTACTGCTTGGTGGGGCAATGCCTGCTGAACCTGGGTGGCTGGACCTGTAAGAAATCCTTAACTGTCTTCATAAATTTTACTTTTTCTTCCATCCTTTTTAAGGCCTCTTCTGCCTTTGTGCCAAATAAGTTGTCTTTGTGCAAGGGGGCATCCAACAATTTAGATTTGACATGGTCTGGCAAGGGCTGTTCCTTAAGCCATGCATGCATGTGGTGTTGTTATAGTTGGTGGCTTTTCGGTTGCCCGCTCCTACTTAAATTTGATCTGGGACACCCCTCCCAGTCTAGTGTTCACTCTACTTAATACAGAGAGAACATTTGAGAAGGCCAACCCACTTCCTTTCTCCTTGCACGTTACTAAAAAAATGCACTTTATTCATCTGCTTTTACTATATTTGTGTTTCTTCCTACTTTATTACCTTATTTTGCTTTTGCCTCTTCTTAAAAGTACTCAACCGTATTTATTCTGCTGCATTTATTACTGCTTGGTAGTAGCCTGATTAAATTGTAACTTTATTATTCTAAGCCTGTTGGTTTAAACACTTGGGCTTCAGGCCATTTGTTTTACATTAAGAAGGTTTGTGGTCTGCAGTGTTGTGGCAGGACAGGTAGCTTACATCCTTCTAAGTTGGGAATTAATGATTGAAGGCACAGTGTCTGTTATTCTAAAAGTGTATTAGTTATAGTTTAAGCACTTGGGCTTCAGGCCAGTTATTTTACATTAAGAAGGTTTGTGGTCTGCACTCTTGTGGGAGGAGAGGCTAGATTCTGCCCTTTTGAGCTGGGAATTTCTGATTAAAGGCTTATTGTGCCTGCTTATTTGAAATGTTTCTTTCTGAAACTGGTGTGCCTTGTTTGCTATAGCATAGGCTATATTCAGGCCTGCTGAATCGAGCTTTGTTTGTATAACTTGAGCACTAATTCAGGCCATCTTTTTTGGAGAAGGTTCCCTTGCACCCTAGTGGCAGGAGTGTGCAGTTAAAACTTGTCTGATTGAAAACTGCTGGATCAGGGCTCAGTTTTGAGCTTTTTTACTGGTTAATTGGGTAATTTGTTTAAATCAGTTTGCTCATTTTCTGTTATAAAAAATAGCACTTTATTCATCTACTTTTACTGTATTTGTGTTTCTTCCTACTTTTATTTTGCTTTTGCTGCCTGTTCTTAAAAGTACTCAATTGCATTTATTCTGCTGCATTTATTACTGCATGTTAGTACCTGATTAAATTGTAACTGTTATTCTAAGCATTTGGTTTAAACACTTGGGCTTCAGACCAGTTGTTTTACATTAAGAAGGTTTGTGGCCTTCACTGTTGTGGCAGAACAGGTAGCTTACATCCTTCTAAGTTAGGAGTTGCTGATGGAAGGCTTAGAGTCTGTTATTCTAAAAGTGTATTAGTTCTGGTTTAAGCCCTTGGGCTTAAGAGTCAGTTATTTTTACATTAAGAATGTGTGGTCTGCACTCTTGTGGGACGAGGGGGTAGATTCTGCCCTTCTGAGCTGGGAGTTCCTGGTTAAAGGCTTATTGTGCCTGCTTATTTGAACTGTTTCATTCTGAAACTGGTACACCTTGTTTGCTATAGCACAAGACTAGATTCAGACCTGCTGAATTTAGCTTTGTTTGTATAACTTGAGCACTAATCCAGGCCGTATTTTTCTGGAGAAGGTTCCCCTGCACCCTAGTGGCAGGAGTGTGCAGTTAGAACTTATCTGATCGAAGACTGCTGGAACAGGGTTTCATTTTTAGCTTTTTATTGGTTAATTTGTTTAAATCAGTTTGCTCATTTGCTACTCTTATATTAAAAAAAAATACACTTTAGCATCATCGCTTGGCTAAGGTTAAAATATTCCAGGTGCCATAAAGTCTGCTCTTCAAATTTTCCCTTACAACTAGCCAGTTTTTTTAGTTTTAGCACCCAGATCTGTTTCTTTGAGCTCAGCACTTGTTCAGAACTCATTGTAAGCACTAAATAAGCTACAAATTACTACAACACTCAACTTTCCTCACCTGTCTAGAGGAAAAAAGTTTTTAGTACTTAATAAATAAGCACCTATCCAGGCATGTCTATGGGTCAGCTCCCACTGTTTTCTCCTGTCTACCTGATGAATCTGGGCATCTTGGGGCAATGCAGCAATTGCCTCATGTACACAGACAATCCTCTCCTCCTACCACCCAACAATACAACCTGTGAGAGATGCACTTATATAGCCAAACTGGAAGCAAAGCTGTCTTCACCCAAGACTGGACTAGACAGTCGAGAGGAGAGGGTAAACACTTACACCACACTCATCACATAGTCCCTCAAAACCTACACCACCAAAACACACACACAGAAACACAAAACACACACCTACATTCACGGAGGCTCTGAATAAAAATCTGTCCAAGCAACAGAGACCTCCAAAGCAGAAACACAAGCAACCCCCACCTCCCAACTCAACCCAAATGACACATAGCCCACAAACTCAATGTGCCACCCAACCACAGCCCATAAGGCATAACAATGTACCCAACACTCTAGTCATAGGTGACTCTATAGTCAGGCAGACTGATGTTCCACTCACCAGGCTAAACAAGGAGAAAGTTACTGTCAGCTGCCTGTCGGGTGCCAGGATCCGCCACATAATGCACGCACTCAGGTCACTCCACAACAAGTACAAATATGACTCTGTCATTGTCCATGTTGGTGTGAATGACCTGAGACGTACCTTCCTGGACTACATGAAAGGAGACATGGAGGAGCTCTCAGATCTTGTAGCCCAGGCAGGTATGACACTAGCCCTGAGTAGCATCCTGCCATCACCCAGAATGATACCACAGTACAAGGACAAAATGACTGACTTCAACTGGCTAAGCTTCTGCTGTCATTCTAAGGGGATCCAGTATCTGTCTGCCTGGGCTGACATGATCGATAGACCGCAACGCATTGCCAGAGATGGCCTGCACCTGTCGCCCTTGGGATTCCGGATACTGGCTAAGGCTCTTGTCACCCCTATAGTGCCTTTTTTAGGCAAGATTCAAATGACAAATTCACCACCATAACAGGTACAAGCAAGCAAAACCTGAGGGTAATGCTACTCAGTCCTAGAAGTCTAAACCACAAAATGCACTCACTCGAGGCACTCCTTAAAATGGAGAACATCGACATCTGTGCAGTGACAGAGACCTGGTTCAAGGCTCCAGATAGCACCCCTGCATTACCAGGCTATAATTCATACCACATCTTTTGGCCACCTCACCTGGACCGAAACACCAAAGGTGGAGGCGTGTCCATATTCATTAAGGATATCCACACCTCCAGGCTAGTTGCTCAGCATAATGCATCCAAGTGCAACTAACTCTGGGCAAGACCGCAATCCAAACTGTAGCTTGCTACAGGTCCCCCACCATACCCCAGGATTCCCACTCCTCATTTCTTGATACACTGGAAAATATTAGGGTACAACCTAACACCCTAATAATGGGCGATTTCAACTACCCCACCATTAACTGGGAAAACTACTCATGTGCCAACTCTTTTGCTCAACGTTTTCTGGAATTCATAAATTCCAATGCCTTGGATCATCTTATCCACACCCCCACCAGGGGCAGCAATTTCCTAGACCTGGTCATTACCAACATGGGCGACCGGTGTTCCACACCAGAGGTAAATTCCTCAGTGATCAGATCTGACCACAAGCTAATCACCCTAGACATCCACATCCCACCCCCCCCCCCATTAGGGAAACCACCGTAAAAAATTTCTCCAAGCCAACTTCACACTTCTTAAGACATAAGTGGCAAACTTCACGACACCCATGCAGACGGGCAATAGTGATATGACTGCTGAATCCTACACAAATGCACTTTATAAGCACTTACACGAGTGCATGGATCGTGCTATCCCTAACAGAACCAAGATGCTATCTTCCAAAAAAAAGGAAGCCAATCTGGTGGTCCCCTGCCATAAACTCTACAACAGAAGAAAGAAACTGCTGCAAAAAAGAGTAAAATCCTATGATTGGAGGAACTCCTTGTTCAGCCTCAGTAAGAAGCTGAGATCCCTCCTAAAATCATCCAAAGCTAGTTACGAAAACAAAATCACCACTGTTTCTGAAGACAACCACAAAGCATTCTATAGCTATGTCAAGAATCTCAATGGCAACACTCAGATCTGCTCTGAGTTACAGCACAATGGTACTAAATATACAGAACCAGCTGATACTGTCAACATCCTGGCAGATAAGTTCAGTGCTAACTTTACCCACCTCTTACCCGCTAAAGGGCCCAACTCTATACCGGAAGAATGCAAAGTTCCTGTAATCATGGCTGCACAGGTAAAAACCACACTCTCCAAAGCCAAGAACAAAGCATCCATGGGACCTGACAATATCCCAGGCTGCATTCTACATGAACTACAGAACAAACTGGCCCCCCCACCTAAGTACCATGTTCAATCATAGCCTCACCTCAGGCTTTGTGCCCACTGAATGGCGCACAGCGACGGTTATCCCACTCCACAAAGGGAGATCCACCACGAACCCCGGAAACTACTGCCCCATAAGCCTAACAAGCCTGGTCTGCAAGGCCATGGAACGTATCATCATGGAACTTATAAAGAAAGACATTTGTAATCTCCAAACTCTGGACCCCACCCAGTTTGGGTTTGTAAAAGTAGATCATGTCTCCTAACCTGATAGACTTCTTTGAAGCAGTCACCAAAGCCATAGATGAGGGTAAGGTGGTTCACACAGCCTATCTAGATCTCGCCAAGGCTTTTGACACCATCCCCCACTCTGGAATTATAGATAAACTCACTAAGCTAGGTATAAATCCCTATATCACCCTATATCACAAGATGGGTTGCCAACTGGCTCACTGAACCCACACTGTGAAAGCAGCAGACTCCATATCTGACTTCAAACCAGTGACAAGTGGAGTACCACAGGGTTTAGTCCTGGGTCCTCTCCTGTTTGGTATCTACTTCTCTGAAGTACAAGCTAACACAGAAGGTCTTTGGCTAATGACGTTCGCAGATAACTGCAAACTAGGAGCCATAATCAAAACTCCTAACGATGTGGACATCCTACAAAAGGGCCTCACTGAGACAAATGCCTGGTGTCAAAGCCATGGCCTCAAGCTCAATGCCAAAAAGCGCACTGTCATCCCTTTTGGTAAAAACTCTGTACCCATGAACTAGCACATAGGCGGTAGTGTACTTAACACCGAAAGTGTGATAAGAGACCTTGGGACACAGGTGGACAGTAGTCTCTCCTTTGATAATCACATTGCCACAGTAGTCAGGAAATCCTTCTACATGGCACACCTCATCACAAAAGGTTTCTCATCCAGGAAAAAAGAGGTCATTGTTACCCTCTACTCGTCACTCATTAGACCTATTATAGAGTACAATGCCCCTTTTGGTATGTACCTCACAAGACATCTACAACAACTGAAAAGGCCGCAGAAATACCTCACAAAGAGGATTACCAGCCTCTAACAGATGCCCTATGCAGACCGTCTCAAAAATCTCCAGCTTTACTCCGCCACATATCGCCTACTCAGAGGCGATCTCTGCCTAACAGACAAAGCTATGTCAAACACAGAGCCGTTGGACATGCTCCACTTAAAGAAATCCCAATCCCTCCAAGCTACATGCTCTAGGGACCTAAACCTTGCCACCGCAATAAACAGAACATGCTGGAGGGATAGATTCCTGTCTCAGAGACTTCCAATACTCTGGAACAAACTACTTATCTATATCAAACAAAGCTCCTCATTAGCACTCTTCAAGAAAAATCTTGATGTTTAGATGGGAAATAGGAAATTCACCCCGGGGATCACTTCTGTGGCTCTGCTCGACAGGGGCATAGGAAAATAATTTTCTTGGGTGGCGAAAGCCAGGGTACATTTTTGGCTAGGCTTATATAGGCCCTAGGCCCAACAGCCTAGTACCTACCTATGAACCTATGCCTTCTAATGACAGATCCGGTGACTGTTGCCCTGCAAGAAGCTTCTGGGGCGTCAAAACCACAGTGCAAGGTGTGTTTAGTTACTTGACTTGCAGAATGCATCAACTCTTGTAACTGTTTAGATTCTGCACAAGCAGGAAAGGAAGACATTTTTTGTTTGAGGAGTTCCAGGATATGTTGTTGAAATTTTAGCATATGGAACTGACAATTTAGTGCCCTAACAGAAAGAGTAGCTGAGGTGTATATTTTTTTACCCCATCTGTTTAGTGCTCGGGAATCTCTATCTGAGGGGGTGGGATTCTTAGCAGAGATTGTTTTAATCCCTTTAGGCCCTTGAGAAATTACCTCAGGGTCAGCAGTAGTTTTTAAAAGGAAATTTGTGTGAGTCAAGGACTTTATAGTACCCATCTGATTTTCTGGGTGCAGGAGGGAGGGTGTCAGGAGTCAAGCTGGATTCCTGGAAAAACATCCTCCACAACATCCAGGACTGGGGGGAATAGCCAGGGGTCTGTGCTGGAAGATCTAAGAATTCCCCGAGTCTCTTTTTTAGACTGAGGGTAGTCCTGACTCTCCCATTGGAAATGCTCCCTTAAGGTATGAAGGGTTTCCCCAAAGGAAAAGTCCTCTGGGGGGAGAGGTTGAAGGGATGGAATCCTCTGCATCCGAATCCTCATTAGTAGAGAGGGGTTGCATGTCTTCATATTCATATGGATCAGAGTCATCTAACTCTTGCTCAGACAAAACTACAGGGGACACATCTATGTTCCTTTTGGAGGGGGTAGCTGGGCTTCCCCTGATCAGCATGATAAGCTCTTTAGCCATTTTAAGCATTTGAGACTGAGACAAGGAAGCAGGTGCCTGAGATTGGGTCATTGGTTTCTTGGGTGTGGTTCGTACCCTGGACCTAAGAAACTCTGTAGTTTTCGAAAGAACCATAGTCGTGAAAGAAGATGTCGGTTTGTGTCAAGAATCAGTAGTGCGAAGGACTTCCTCGGAAGCCATTGCCTGCACAGCGGCTCTAGGCCCATCCAAGGTAAAGATGACTGCAGGATCCTTAGTCAAAGAGTTTTGCGGCATACTGGACTCCGAAAGGGTCTTGGTAGCGGCCTGCGAATCCACAGAAGCGGGCATCAGGGGCTGCAAAAACGCCTCACTGACGATCAGAGAACTGACGACTAGCTGAACGGGAGCGTCGTCAGTAGGTTTGGACCTGTGCGGTCTGTCTCTTTTTTATCTTTACATTTTTTCAGAAGATCTGCTGTCGGATGACTTACCGAAGCCATATCGGAGTTCGGGGACTGTAGGCGAAAGTATCTAGCTACAATAAGGGCCCGATGACGGATAGTTCTGGCGTTAAAACCAGCACAGAAGTGACAATGGTGGACGTCATGGTCTGGGCCTAAACAAGTGACGCAGTAAGAATGAAAGTCTTGGTGTGGTTTCTGCTTTCCATAGGCGAGACAATTGTTAACTTTTTCTGACATCAGTTAGTGCAAGAAAAAAGATCCCCAACAGGGTACTTAGTTTTAGAAGACTTCAACTTCAATTTGGTAGATGAAACTCAGGTAGCAGCCGACCGTCACTCATGCGAACTGCTTCTGCTTCGGGCTCCACAGCAAGAAAGACTGATGTAATGGCATCGGCTGCCTTACTTTATACTACTGAGGACCTGATGTTACTCCTGCAGTGACAGCGATAGCAACAGATGCAGAAATACTAAGCCTCTGGTATTCGGGCCGGCCGAGGGCTACCCTGGCAGGGATAACCCAAATGCGATGACTGCAACAGTGAAACACGAAGAACATCATTAGTTGCGCATAAAAACAAAACACACTACTTTATACACCTTAAATGTAATTACAAGACAGACAAGAAACAACTAATATGTAGAAGTAACAGCAGTGCACAAGAACATAGCAGAGCATGAACACTGGATGTATGTAACCATAAGTGTGGAATACAAGCCAGGAAAGTATAAAAGGAAAGGACATGTACATCAGACAATGGCTATATCAGTACTACAAAATGCACTCATGAATACTGTATAGCATACTACCATGAACCTGTGGATGGGAACAGCAGATGCACATAAAAGGTGAAAGACAATGGATGTAAGTCGCCAGAATGCTTGGCATGCAACAAACACCAACACGGATGGCTGCTAGGACCTGGCTGCATAAGACAGAATGAGCAACCAGATGTAATATAGACTGTGTAAACAGGTGGCATATCATCAGAAATGCTAATACACAACAGATGACAAGAGAAAACTCTCTTCAAACGTAATCAACTATGTGTACAAAATCCTAATAACACACACCACAACATAATGGCTGCATGTACATGACATTATATCTAAGAATGTGACTAAGCATATAAAGGAGAATAGACAGGAAAACTTAGAAGAATTAGCAAGAACCACGTAAGTGTTAAATACTTTTTCTTATCTGACAACTTTGAGCAAGTTTGAGATGTTGCCACGAGGGCTGCTATAGCCCCCACTTTTGCAAACTTCATGTTATGCCAACGGGAAAGACTTTCTATGACACTTAATTTTACAGCATGCTTGTTTTATACTACATTTACTAATCATCTTTTTTTCTTTTTTTTTTTTTTTCGGTCAAGTGATCAGCTTAGTATATTTTCGGAGTACATCAACAGGATCACCTTGTTTCTTTCATTTACAGCCCAAATTTCTAATGAAAGAATTAACATTTTGGTTGTTGAATTTTATGCTGACAAAGAGACAAACACTTTCTGTTCCTCGGCATATAAGAAAAGTACCTTTTGTTGCACATAATGCAATCGAAGGACAAGCCACAAGCCTTTCTAGACTGGTTTCAAGTAATGAGATTTTTAATGCTGAACTTTGCTAAGTTAAGCAATTGTTCATGGAATGAGACTACAACAGAAGCTTAATTAACAACAATTTTCAAGAGATTTGTGACAACAAATACTAACAAATCCTAGGATCATGAAACTCGTTTAGCTGTAATTCTGGTGAATGAGTTACAGGTTTGTGTACAGGTACTTTGGTTCTGGATAACATTACTGATGCACATAGCATTAGAGGTGCTGTAAAACAGTTGCATTTTTTTAAAAGGTAACCCTGATTTGTTTGGGGTTATTAGATCCGAACATCATTTCATTCGTAAGACAGGTGGTAATCTGAAAGGCATCCAACAAAATAACCAATGTTTGTGCATTCACTTGCTTGTGAAAAGGCTTGGCACCTATCCATGCGGCTTCTTTGCTCACAGTCAGTTTATTAATACACTCATTTTAGCTCTGCCATATAAGAATATATGCTAAACCAACAAAACAAAAACAGAACCAAATGACTTTTATATGGTTTATTTTCAAAAAACAGTACATTTATTCTTTGACTTCTTTAAAGATTGTTTTTTTCTCCTTTTTTGGGTACTATATGTATAACTTGATATTTTTCTGCAGAGGGAGAATAAAGGTTTTGATTCCTTGCAGTCAAACAGATTTAGGCTCCCTTCTATTAAAAGTAAATATTCTGTCTGATACAGGACGTTTCTGAAAAAGGCAAACTGACTCCCAGAGCAACAAAGAGGTCAGCTCATGAATTTCTGTTGAATTTATTAAATTAGAATTTTTTATTAAATAAGAACTTCACATGCCTGTCAGGAAGACTCAATTACGGAAAGAACAAATAACCTTAGATCCCAGACTAATCATGATCACTCCCTCCACTCAACCTTCTCAAACAAGAAGTGTAGCAACCATAGTTTTTCCATACAGAGACCAAAACCTTGGCAGTCCAAATCCCCTAACATCGGAGACTGTGATACTCCATCCAATTCAGGAAATCCTTCAAAAGGCAACACTCAAAGGAAGCATTCTTCAACTGCTTCTCAGATATCACAAACTCCTCTTTTTCACTTTAAATTCCCTTCCGTTGCCTTTGTGCTCTGCCCTACCTCAGTAGCCATGTTTTTTTACTCACCCTGCTTCCCCACTTTTAATAATCCTGTTCTCCCACTGCACCCAAGCATCACTACTCAGCATTACTGCCTCTACCCCTCACCTACCCACTTACTTAAGCCTCTCACCACACTTTTACTACTGTATATGCCCCCCAACCTATTGACTTTTCTTACCAAACCATCAATACAAGCTATAAATCAATTTGCTTGTCACACAGTATTCCCCTTTCTACTCTCATGTGCTGTCTGCCTGCTTGCCATCGCCAAGTTATAAAGAAGCATGGAGTTTAGTATATACATGTGTTATGTGATTGCTTTGTATCAACACTACAAAATTAATTTATATCTAGTTCTGTTCTACATGTGGAATCTACTTTAATCACACATATGTTAACAAAAAAAAGCAATGTATGCATAGTATTTGTGCTCTTT
This sequence comes from Protopterus annectens, assembly GCF_019279795.1. Taxonomy (NCBI): domain Eukaryota; kingdom Metazoa; phylum Chordata; order Ceratodontiformes; family Protopteridae; genus Protopterus; species Protopterus annectens. The sequence continues at coordinate 695,160,385 of NC_056737.1, read as the reverse complement.
GGCAGTGGCGGCTCGTCCCATCGGACTGCCGGATTGCAGGCCCCCCCAGCAAGAAACAAGAAAAAAAAAAAAAGAACTTTTTTAAAAACTAAAATATAATTATTACTAAGTTGGCTGCTTACTTAGTTGCAAGTCCAACTGACTCGCAAGTCTCGGAACTCGAACTGCGCATGTTCGCCCAGTTACGGGTTTAAAAAAAAAAGTTTCTGTAAATCCAGACTGCTGTAAAAGTAGTCCGGATTAAGGAGTGAAGGCTTCAGTATGATGCCCAGAAGTCTATGTGGATTGTAACCACATAGAAGTGGAAGGGGCTTGGACTGCCACGTCCACAGTCACGTACGTGACATGGATGGGCTGAATCGCTACTGATTGGTTCTCGCTCTCTTCCCGGGCTTTTTGTGCTGGGAAAAGAGTGAGAAACAATCAGTAGCAGTCAGTTAACTTGTATGGTTTGCAAATTTGCAGCAGCATTACGGAAATCAATCATCCTAACTTCGTTCGATCGGACACGGACAGTGAAAGGCTCTAAGCTGAGCTAACAGCTGACTGAGACTGACTTACATATGATATTTTTACTCTTTCCTTGGTGGTATGTACCATGTATGCAATGCAAGTATTAAGAACTGTATAGTTCTACTGGACTGATAAATGATATGTAAAATTATTTACTGTAAAGGATAAATAACTATGCTGCAGCTGTAAAATAGCCATTTTGTATAGTTCAGTTTCTTGTTTTATAAAAGTACAAAAAGCTCAGCACTTTTTCTGTGCAGCCTGAGTTGCAGATTCATTTTATGATACTCTGTGTATCTTACAGAGTTTCAGTTAAAAACTAGTTAATCAAGCACAATTCTTAGCATCTAAAAGGCATTTTACCTTTAGGAATATTAAAGTACTTGTGCAACTGCATAAACTCATTATATATATATTAATCTGTAGTTGGGATAAACTAGCTTATTAATTATGGATAGCATTTACTGTGTAGCATGGTGGTGCAGCAGATAACACTGTTACTTCACAGCAAGAGGTTCTCTAATTCAGTTTCTCGGTTGGGATGCCTACTCTACAGAGTCTGCATGTCCTTCCTGTGTTTCCTTGGGTTTCCTCCAGGTGCTCCAGTTTCCAGTCACATTCTAAAGACATCTAGTAGATGGACTGGACACTCTTAATTGGTCATAGGTATGAGTGTGTGGTATGACAGACCAGCTGTGGCTCTAGATGATTCTCACTGTTGAAGTGACACCCCAACCCCATGTGTAAAAATGGGAAAAGGAGTTATGGATGGATAAAATTAAGTTGTTTGCAAATACAATCATTTGCTTTCCTGTGTTTATATTCTGAAACCATTTTTCACATCTTCAGTTAAACTTCATTTTACCTACGTACAAGTAATACACATTTCACACAATCTGGATCAATAACCAGGACTATACAGCTTCCATTTTTTTCATAAGGAATTTGTATTGTTCTTGTTTCATTAGCTACTGGGGTTCATGTAACTAAGAATTTTGAATTAAAGCTGAGTACCCTTTCAGTTGTTTCATATTTTCCTTAAGTTGTCTTCTAAAACTGTAAAGTATTTAAAGATCATTGTTATATGCTTGTTGTTGTTGCTGTACCCACATATGTAAACCTATTTAAACCAGGTAGTGTAACAGTATGACAGGTATATCAGATCTTCAAGATAGTCACAGAGTCACCTTTATAAGCTAAGTAATCTTATACTGGATCTTACATCACCTTAGAGCTTTAGTGTCCTTGCTGAAAAAAAACTTAATTGCAAAAGAGCAGATACAGGAGGCTTGTCAAAAAGGTTTTTATGATTATATTACCGCTGTTTAGTCTGCAATGACTGAATTAAATAAATGGGGATCCCTGTGCAGTTAATTCACAGATATCCTGAAGTGAACATTTTAAACATTTTCCAGAGATCTGGAAACCTGGTGTGCCAAACAAGCAGTGCTTGGCCTTCCCACCTTATTTATTGCATTTTGGGTAGTTTTTCTTATCTACAACAAAAAAAAAAAACAGACTGTTTTACTATTTCTGATTCTCACTCCTCCACATTTAAATAGAAAAACAAAAGACTATTGATCTGCCGCCTCCAGATAGTTGAATATGATCTTGTGATATTTTTAATTTGCATGTCATTATGAAAGGAAGGAAGTTTGGATTTGGATTTGTGATCTCTGTGAAAGGGGATGCTCATTTTTGCAGTAAATGATAGAAATGTTTTTAGTGTACGATGATCACTGTGGGCAAACAAGTAAATGTGTCTTGCACAGTTAGCTCTATCTCCTCTTCCTTTCCACTGCTGTCTTCACTAAGAGCATATGGCTAACATTATAGCTCATGTTCTGGGTTTCAGTGATGTCCAAAAATTTTAAACAGAAAAGGCAGGACTGAAATGTATACCCTCTGAACCGTCCAGTGCTGGAAGAAATTATGCATTGTCTTATAAATTTAGTGGCAAACCGTTAAAGATTGAAGTTAGAAAATAATGACAAACGTTTGAGTTTCAGATTTCATACCCTTCAGAAAATTCATACCAATGCAAGATCTACTATTTTATTAACTTTCTAAGTTTGTAAGAGCAATATTTAAAAATTGTCCTTATTTTTGGGCCTCTGTCCCACTTTTATTTATGGCTTTGTCCAGATTTCTTGCTCTGAGGTTGAGAGAGCATGACAAATGTGTCGGGACAGAGCCATCACTGTCAGCCGGATACATTTCAAATTGTGACATACTTGTTGTACCCCACTCCCCCATGTAGTGACTTTGGATGTGTCCAAGCAAGGCAAGGAGCAGTTGTGCAGTGTAAGTGTGCAGACTGAGTATCCCCCCATCCAAGGTAGACACAAGTACAGTTGTGGCTTTTCATCTGTCCTTGACTTTGCAGAATGTTCTGGCTTTCTGTCATATTTTTATACTGTTGATTTATGCTTATTATTCAGAAAATGCTTGTTGTTGGCTGCCTGTTACTTTTATAAAGCTGAATATAAATTATAATTAGAACTGCAGCGCAAGGAGAAGTACAGTGGTTTAAGTTGAGTGCTGCTTGTTTTTCTATACTTGATTTTGAGTGGCATTTTCAGTAATGTATTTAAAAAGTAATTTATTTTTTCATGCCTCACAACCTTTTTGGTTCCATCTAGATATTAAGTAAGCTGTCATGTAGTCAATGCATTGAAATATTATTTTTCTCCACTTCATTTTGTCTTGATTGGACTCACATAATGACGGTTTGGCACCCAAAGCAGCGTATTTAAAGTCCCAGTTTTTTGTGGTTTTGAGCATAGCTCTGCCCCTTTCTAGTTGGCCACACACCTTCTCATTAGCCCCACCCATTCTGCTGTCTTCTGCAGCCCCCTTTGATTTGAAGTCACCAGCCACAACTGCTCTTTGGTTTCTACTTTCTTTCACCTTTTTTCAAACTGCCTTGTAAACTGATTGGTGTTTACTCCATATGCAGACTAAGACGCAGGGGGATAAGTGCTTTACCCAAGTGAACAAATCTGAATGAATATAAATAAAACAGTTATCACAGGCATATCTATCAAATGTCAGTAACTTAGCCAGAGAGCTGCCTTTATAATATTACTCTGAAGTCTGTCTTTGTACAACAGCTGGTGGTGTTTTAACTTAGTAGATTTTTATACACATTAAGTCTATCACTAACAAGTTTCTTTATCTCACCTGAACTTGTGAGCTGAACAACTGTGTTTAATAATATCTGCAATTTAATGACAATGTTTATTACAGGTAACTGGAAAATAAATATCATTGGGAAGTTTATGCAATCCAGGTATTTAATCCATGTTTTTAAATACACTGAATGTTTTTAATTGATTTTTTTTTCATGCTGATTGACTGGATAAGTAGGACATAATTCATTATATATACTGGTTCTTTTGTTTTTTTTTAAACTGTAACTCCTAGAAAGTAGTATGTCAACAAACAAGGATGAGCTATAATTAAGTTAGTGTTACACAGTTTCCTTTCGGCTCTCCTTCTGTTTGATTTAGCAAAGTATGTATTTTTTATTTTGTTAAGAGTTTTCTACATGCGGATAAACCCCTCAGAGCAAGACTGCATTACTCTTGAAATTTAGTTGGTGTGGTTAGAGTGCTACATGCAGCACTTGTGATGATTTTTATTTCAGGAAAACTACTCAAACTGTATTCAAGCATTTATGAACACACTTATGCCCTTAAGTCTAAAATGAATACTAATACCTGCAAATACATTATATGGGGTATCTTAAATCCAAAATGCTTTTTTTTGTGACTGACAGTGATATATTGGAGAGAAGAGGTGACAAATTGAAAGCTGTGCCTCTGGCCTCAGCAGAATATTAATATTTTATCTATTTATGAGTACTTAATGTCATGAGCATTTACTATACAGCCTTTACGTTGCTTTTTACTTTTCAATTCACCAAAAACAGGCAAAAGCTTAATTTTTTAGTGGTTGCCTTTTATAAATGTGATTTTCTTTTTCAGCTTGCATGCTTTACTTCACAACATGTATTGCATTTATTCAGCTGGCTGATTTTGATCGTGAGACTTTTTATCATTGCATTAAATGGGATTCATTTATTATAACTATTTATTCTAAAGAACCCCTTGTTTCATTTTGAGAGAGGAAAGCACTATATAGTTTCTTTCAATCAATTAGCTTGCTTTTGTCTCATTAGAATGATATAATTTTGTTGTTTTAAATTTAGTGTTTTTGTTGCTTTACACTGGTTCAGTTATTGTGTTGTGTTTATGTCTGATGTAATGCCAGTTCAAAACATTTGTTCTATACATGTGTCCCTCCCCAGAAAAGACGTCATATACCCACCTCTGATGGGAACTAATTATAAGATATCAGTAACAGCCTAATATTCTATACCATGTGAACAGGCCATTTATCAGTCTCCCTTTTACAATTACGGAGTCATACATTTCATTCATGTAAAAATACACCTAAGACTGTCAATCTTCCCTCAAGGGTTTAAATTAATCTCCTGAATGAATTTAATACCACCACATTAGTCACAGCCTATAAATATATGGAGTTTTCGGTCATGCCATACTTCCAGTAACAAAACAGTTCTGTTTTCTAGAGAAACATAAATGAGTTGTACTGCTGATATAAAGACAATTCGACAGAGACATCTCTCAGACAAGTGATGTATTTCCCACAGTGAAAGGAAGTAATTTGCATATATATAACAGTATCCAAATATAAAACAATATGGCAGAACGTGACTGAAATGACAATGGAAACCTACATTTGGTACCTATGTACAGGAAGCCTCAGACCACACTCTTCAGAGAACTTCTACTAAAATTTTGAAGGAATTTTAATAGGATATAAAGACTGCCATTCTACCCGATAGAATTTAAATGCATCTCATTGCTGAATCTAATTCCATCATACTGCCATCTCAGTATTTTACTGAGTTTTGGTCATGGACACTTTTCCAGTGACAAAAATATTTCCATTAACTCGCT
>NC_056737.1:695109884-695149884 GCF_019279795.1 Protopterus annectens | reverse complement strand
TCATTCCCAGTGATCCCAGTGACAGCTGTTAAAATTTTCAAGTAAGTGTAATACAAAAGTCATATATAAAATGCACTTACGTCTATCATTCAATACTTATGAGTTTAATTACAACTCAGTGTTGAATTTTACATCATATAGTCCCCGTATCAGTAAAAGAAATTTTGATTGTGGCATGTTTACAGTGATATAAATTTTCTCTTTTCTACTTCTGCTGTAATATCACCATAGGAAACAGCAGACATATTACTGGTGTGTACATACTGTATTCCATACCCTGAAGAGAAGTCACATATCCACTCTAACGAAAACACAATGAAATACAACTTGCCAGTCTCATACTCTGATGGCCACATAGGCCTACAGGTGTTGCCTTATCAGTATAGATACATCTCTAAAACAGACTGGCATCTTCTATGAAAAAAATATGAATAATAAATATAGAATACTCAGGTCTAATCTGTACCTATGCATTTAGATGCAGAAGCAGTGCGACTGCTGCAATCCGGATTTTTGTGTGCCAGTCCACTGTTACATATAATGCTTTTTTTTAATCTCGTCTTCATGAATTTCCAAATCTATAACAGTATCACTTTCAGCACAAACAAAAAGTGATCATGTCCTTATAGAAGCATAATATTTTATTTTCGTTATACATATATGCTTGCTATTATGAGTAAAATGAAAATTCCCGTCTGTTATGAATTCAATCTAGACATCTGCAGTAGAAATTCTGTGAAATAATGACAAAGTATCAGTCTGAAAGACAAACATGGGTTTTCCCTTTTTTTATATATACACACTCCCACAAACACACACAGAAAAGATTCTCTTGACCACCAAGCTCAATAAATGTTTAACTATGATGACAGCAATCTTCCATCACTTCACTCACACAATGATTCACCAACCATTAAAACAACAACTTTCTGACTGTGTACACCTTAGATGTTTGTGATCAAAATGGAAGAAAACTGGTCACAACCATGTACTTCTCACCTATGTGCACTGCCCCTCCTTAGTGATCCATAACAGAGATTATTTAAAAGTAATAAAGTAAATATCAAGCCCTTTGCCTACACACAGCCTCACCCCCTCTAAAGACAGTCATGTTCTAATTGTGTACATTTCTGATGAATGACCATTATTTACTTCATTTTGATCACAGCCAAAGTACTGTATTATTATTTGCTGCTCTCAGACACGTGGTCTATCCTTCTCTGATAAACCTTATGTATGATTTCTTAACAGTGGTCAAGTATATGCAATGCCCTGTGCCATCACTAGTAACAAGATGCTTCCCCTCAAAAGTAGCTACATTTTGACTATGTACGCAAAGGATGTCTGACCATGATCAACATGAAAGAAATAATGTCCAGAGTAATCTACTTCAACTTTCTGCTCTCAGACACAAGCTGTGCCTCTCCCTGACAAGCCACATCTACAATAATTTAACAGTGATAAAGAAGATATAACATACAGCTTACATCCCTTTTCCAAATGACAGCCACATTCTGACTGCATATACATATTATACTAGAGTATGATAAAACAGAAAGAAATAATGGCCACAAATGTATATCACAACTTGTTACTCTCATAAACTGAACCTTTGTGAAAAGATATAACAATGTTCATACAAAAGTGGTAAAGTAAATGCCTTTTGCTTTCATATAGAGTCTGCTTCCTCAACACCCACCTCAATATACCCATGTTCTTCCCATAAATACCATACATGGTTAACTGTGATAAAAGTGAAAAACTGTAGTAATGTATTTCAACCTGTTGCTCTCTGAAACCCTGGTGAACACCAATGATTATTCAGCTAATTTCTTTCACATTCTATCTCTTCATTTTCCAAACGAAAAGAACCATATCTTTGACTGAGAGAAAAGTGAAAGAAATAATTGGCACAGTAATGTATTTTGAATTTATTGTCACGATGCCATCCTATAACTTTACAGCCTCACTCACTAGATCATAGAGGAAGTACAGCATCTGCATTAAGTAGTTCAACATGTTCAATACCCTTATAAAGTAGAGGATGTGATCACTCCCCTCTTCAGGTTATTCACAGCCTCAAACTCTCTTTCTGGGAGAAATACAGTCTTATACCTGAAAAGTGAGATTACTCCTGAGGGCTGCAACTCAGATGGTTTAACCTGGTTTAGAGTTTATTACTGAGCTCAGCCAAATTTATTGTGGAAACAGAATAAATTATCTACACTGAACAAATACTACAGTGGTGGCATACCATTTGTTCTGATAGATCAAATCCTTAAAAGGGATCCACTATCGATAAAGCCATGTAGAAGGACTGTTTCTGCACTTGGCAAGCCTGTCATCACTTATTTTGGGGAAAGGTAACAGCACTCGCAGCCCAGCCTCCCCCCGCCCTCTACTGCATTAATTTAAATAACTCCCCAAACAGAGTACCTCCAAGAAGGGACTATAGAGCTCTTTTCAACATATAAATCAGAGACAACTCAGTACTGAGTGGGATGTGGCTCTGAACATCTATATTGGTTAAGGGACATTTTGGCTTTTTTCCACCAGGGTCTATGAGAAGATGGATCACGCACTTTGACAAGTGCTGTAAAAGACAGAGTTATTAACTGCACCATCTGACAAAGCTGTAAGAAACAGGCTGTTTTAACTGCTGAGGCAGGGTAAATCTCAAAGAGAAAATAACTTGCAAGGCCTAATGAACAGGTATTGAGTTCTGCTCAGTGTGTAGCATAGTGGGATGGAAGGCTGTAGTCTGGAGAACTAAGTTTTGGTGCAAAGGGAGCTGGAAATGAAAGAGTAAAGGCAGAGTCATTCCTTGAACCCTAAACAGCTGAAGACACTAAGGCTGATAAAACAAGTGTCTGTAACACACCAAAACAGAAATAAAACCTCAGCAGGATAGGTATATGCCTAGCCTGTGATGGTGACACTAACTCATGGAGGGGAATGCCAGTTGCACAATGCCCACAATATGGACACTAGGGGATAGCAGTGTCAGAAAGGCTAATGCCAGGTGTGAGCAGTACCATGAAGTCAAGCATCAGTGTAGGTGATACAGAGGGACTGACTCCTGGACTGCCAATTGGGTGACAGTAACAGCAAAACTGAGGGCTTGAAATTGTGTTGGCTAAGGATGTGTCAAGTTCAGTTTCCAGGACCCAAATGAAGATAAGAGGGATCTGTGATAACCAGCTTGTCATAATTAATCATAGGTGCAGTCTGTGTCAGTGCCCTCTGGATTATGGGAGACAACTGTAATATCAGATCCAGCACAGGTGTATGCTTCACTACAGAAAACACTTGTTGTGAAGGAAACATTGGGTAGGTGATGAAGGACACCTAGAGACCACCATTACCTACACAGTATGGGCAGAAACTGGAGATGGACAAAAAGCTTATCTACCTACAAGACCTGCTTTACAATGGTTACCTGGCTTACAAACAGATCCCGGAGGCAAAGACCAAGAGTGCTTAAACAACGTGACTTATTCTTGCTCTTTTAACATAGTGATGTCCCTTCTTTGAGGTGGGTAAGGTTGAGGAGGAGGAAAACGATATTTGCCATTACTTCCTTAGACCAAAGCTTCTGAAGGATTTTATTTTTATGTTTACTAGTGGAAACACTATATTTAGTGCTATTCCAAGCAGTCAAAAAAGACATTTTTAGGCCAGAGGGTAGAAAATATGTGCTGTCACATTTTGCAAGGTCAGCTACTGCTGACATTGGATCGCCAGCATACACTAGAACTCTGTCCTTCCCTGTGGCTACTGAATATTGAGGTGTACACCAGGCATTTTCCTTCACTAGATGAGCCTCTTCTCTCCAGAAATGGACCATCTTTCTGTTATGTGGGTTAAGAATGCCTCATGACCAGGGAAATTAATGGACATATGGGAGTTGTCATACTATGGGCGGATGGCTGCTTGTGCATCTTTATTGTGTGAAACACATCACTATCCATCACACAGTGTGTACAGGGACATCTCAAGTGGAATCATACAATGAGCATGTTGTAAGGGAGTGTGCCCGACCACCAATGTGACTTGTCCCTCTTAAGTCCCACACCACTACTTGAACTGGACTCCACTTCATCAATTATACTTGGTCTCCATCAGGAATCATAATGTAGGTATATATACCACATACCCTTCAACACCCTCCTGTCTGAGTGGAGTTAGCAGGCTTTGATGCCTCATCATTCCTCTCCCTCCCTTTGTTGGCTCTTCCAGTGTCTGGGCCATTAATAGTACCCTGGACACCAGAGTCACAGTCAGGGCATTCAGTTATCTATGCCATGGAGCTAACAACAAAAAAGACACTTAGAAATGTGAACCGGAAGAAGAAATGTGTTTGTTGCAAGGACATTTGCTAGAGGATGTCAATAAAAATATATAATATGAAAGATGAAAAACACTTTTTTTTTCAGCCCAGTTATTCAGTTGATTAACTATCAAGGAAAAATGAATGATAAGACATTCAGAAAAAAATTAAACTACATTTAGAAATTATCAAAATGTGACATACTTAGGGCCCCTCACACAATGTTTCCTTTCATATAGGAAAAATGGACTATTTGGGAAGGGTGAGACATTAAAAAAAGGCTGGGAAATGTCCATGGTACAGGACATTGAGCCTGGTAATATTTTATGTGCCAAGCAGACTAACAGCAGGGTGAATGGTAACAGATGTCTTACACCCAGAGTATTTATACTAGTGCTCTAAATCCATTTCAGACAGCCTAAACTGATGTGTCCTTTGTTTCATTTTCATCAAGCATTCTTAGCACACATAACTTAATTTTCTCCTTAGCCTGTGATGATAATGAGATGCTAATTGCTGACACCAGATAGTGGCCATTCTTTGTCTGCCCAACCATAACTTCAAATGCAACAACATAACACCCAAAATAGTGTGAACAAAATCACAACACTCTAGCTCTCTACTAATATATTAGATCCAAAGGAAATAAAGCAAGAAGTATTTTAACCTCTAGTTTTGTGGGGAGCATGCTCTTATTTGAATCTGATGAATCTGACAGCAATCTATCAGCCAGCCCCTTATCTTACTTTTCTGACTACTTTTTATGTATCTGCCCTGAGGAATTTATGTCCATGACTGGTCCAGTATCATGTTAATATTCCCTGATAACATGACCCTTCCCCTTGGTACTCTTGGCTACAATATCCCAAAATTATGTTGCTCTATTTTGGATACGAAAGAAGAGATGTCCCTGACATACAACACTTAGAAAAAGTCGAATACCTTTATAAAAAAAAAAAAAAATTATCATATATGGTATGGAAGCCCTTGTCATGCTCAACTCTATCCAAAACAGTGACAGTCAGATCTTTGTAGTGCAAAAATGATCATCTTACTCCTTTTCTTTACCTTTCCAGTATATAGCAGATGTTTATAAGCAAATAATAGACAATAAGACTGCAGACCATTACAAGCTTAGCCAAAAACTCCTTTCAAATGTTACCTTACTTTTAAACAAGATTGACCAGGGTAGAATTTGACACTGCCCATCCAGTTTCCTAGGTTGACCAAGAAGGTGGAAAGGGTGCTACTGTGCTTGACATGTAGTGGAAATTTGTTCCAGAATTGAGGAATACACTGGGATATGAATCTCTCATGCCAGTGTCTCTTATTTATCTGCTGATGATGGTTTTGTTCCTTTAACATAGTATTTAAGGTACCTTTAGCTCTGTGAAGGAAAGGAGGGCAAATGTCGTTAGATCTTTCATGGCCCAAAAGGCTAGGCACAGATTTCCATGGCGAAGTCTATAAGAGACTGAGTACAGAGAAGGCACTGACTCTCTCTCCTGATAACTAAGATTTTTGAGGCCACTGATCTTTTTCTCTCAAGTTGTGTGATATCTTTAGAAACACAGAAGACAGGTCTATCAAGATACAAGTGAATGGGACTTAAGACTTCTAAAAGCACAACCACTGCAGGCAAATACTTGACTATCAGCAACCAGACTATTACAAGCCTATCAAACAGGCAGAGATCAAAATCAAACTCTGTACCTTGTATCTGTGAGGTAAAGACCTTAATCCTTAAGCCAACCCTACTCCACGCTTTTAGCATATACCTTAGGATATCCAGTTTCTGATACTCTTACAGTGATACATGGATCTCCCTCATGAGTGTTCTGGAGAATTCTTCCCTATGAGTTTAGTAAAACAGCCTGTTCTGGCATACAGGTGAAAATATATTTCCAACATTAAAATGCAAGTCTGGTTGCCTTATTCTAGTATAGCTTGAAGTACATCTCACATCTTCTGTACTTTTCATTACACTTTTACATTTTTTTTCTCTTAAATTTAAGCTTTAAAAATTGCTAAAAATCATACATACCTTGCTTTCTCATAAAAAAGACCACAAGTCATTTGGGATTATGGTGACTTGGATTTGACAGCTCTCCTTTTCTTGAGGTGAGCCAGTTGGCTCTTCCAGCTTAGCAAACATCTGGTGGGGATCAGGGACTTTGTTGTAGGCAGATGTATGCTGCAGACATCATCCAAAGAAATCTGCAGCGGAAGCAGATACATGGTAACACATGTCTGAAAATTGCATTAATGCAATCTCAAGTCGCTTTCTGATGAGGCAGAACAGCTAAGTCAATTAAGAACCCCGAGTGCCAATGTGGCACCACCCTCTTCAGAGGAGGGGCACTGGTATGAAGGTGATGGTCAGAAGCCACAGTCAGCTAGCAGACATTTGGACTGGTTAAATCCAATGATTACTTAACAATACTTCCGCAATCATACATATTTGCATTTGCAACTCAGCTAACAATACCAGTATAACCTCTATTAAATTTAAAGAAGTTGTACGCAGGCACTGCCAAGGAAAGATGAACTGACACAAACAAACTTTTCACAAATAAAGAAGTTTACTTTAGACACAGACTATGTCTTCTTCTTCTTCTTTCGGCTTTTCCCGGTTAGGGGTCGCCACAGCGGATCACCTGTCCGCGCATGACTGGCAGCAGAGTTTTACGGTGTCGAGTTGCCAGCCCGGCAACCAACCTTCCACAGAAGGCACACACATGCACGCATTCACACCTAGGGCCAATTTAGAGTGTCCAATCCAGACACAGACTATGTAACTGCTGAAAAAAAAATCTCATTATTCTTGTATACACACTTGGCTTTTGTACGTTTGTGTCTGCTTCCGCCTAGTGGCGAAATTGGGTAAAACTAGAAAGCGGGTAGAACACAGTTTAAGAAACTGACCCAAATGAATTATCATTCAGCCAACTAACATAATTGAAGATCACAAAAAGAAAAGAAAACAGCAAGAAACATTTATAATGAGAAGAAACTACTGCAGACAATTTTAAATCAAACCATATAGTCCATGAGCAATTAATAATCTTATGTGCACTTAAAAAAAACATATCAAATAAACTTAAGAACGAAACCTCAGGTCCACAATTCATCTCCTTCAAATTCAAGGTCTTTCCAATCTCATACCAACTGCTAAGCTCTCACAGAGCTGAGGAGTGTCAAGTCTTAATGATGTCTAGTCTGGCAGGTCCAGTACTCCCTCTGGTAATCCCTTATTAAGCCCCATGTCAGGCTGGCACAATCCAAGAGTGGTATATAGGTAATGGGCGCAGTTTCATCTTTTAGGTGTAGCAAAGCAGCAAAGATTTGGTATGTACATTCAGGCATGCAGTTCGTTTTTAATTTTAAATGTATGTGATGATAAAAATTACATTTATACTCACTGCAACATTTTACATGCTAATGTCTAACCATCTGATGTTGACCATAGGCAGTAGGTGCCATTACATCTACAAGGTTTCAATATTTAGTATCCGACACCTGCAACCTATATTTTATGCATCAGCCTAACTGCTACATTATTATGTATGTTTGATCTGATCAGGACAATAAAACAGCATTTAAAAAATAACTAGTGTAATATTTTGTAGTGTGTGTACCTTTAAGTTTTTCAATCCTGGCAGTCTGGTAATCACATACTTAGTGTAAATGCGGCAGACCTTCAGCTGACATTTAAAAAGCTTAGTATCTAGGAAATAAGCTTCTATAGCCTTTCTTCTGCATACTGTGATGACTTAACAATCAACTAAAGAAAACTCATTTTCTGTGTATTGCTCCACGTGTTTAGAAGCAGCTCAGTGCTGTTTACAATCAAAGTATGACATCACATTATACACAAAAGGGCCAACAGTTCAGTCCCCAGCAAGATTGAAAGCTTTGGGTGGTTTATGAAGTGTAAAAGATAAATGCAGGAAATGGCACACTAATGAAAACAAAATCAAAAACACATTCCCCATGAACAAAAATGGATCAACAGTGCATTAAAACTGAAGGTGGTTGTATTATAACAAATACTGAACTACTATTATAGAAAAACATTAAGGAGCATTACATATATCCCACCAGTTTATTAGGCAAGTAAGGAAAAGAAGTAGATTGCCAGGCCCTTCACCTGTATCTCTCTCACACACACACACACACACACACACACACACACACACACACACACACACACACACACACACACGCGCGCGCGTAACTGAAGACAATATTGACCCAACAATCTACCTAATACATGCCTTTGGGAGGTAGGAGAAAACCAAAATAGATTAAAAAAAAAAAAAAAAAAAACGCATGCACAGGGAGAAAATGCACACTCCACACAAAAGGTACCCAGCCAAAAACTGAACTAGAGAACTTCTTCCTGTGAGGTTAAAGTGTTACTCAAGTGTGTCACTGTGCCACCAATTACATACATAAATATGTATTTGTAGTCAGGATGGCTTAGCTGGACTTTGCCAACTTACATCTCATCAATCACAATCCTTTGAGCCCAACTCATCATGTGCTGTGAAAAGTATTTTCAACATGCTTCTTCTTGTAGCGCTTGTGGGAACATCCAATCCATTAATTCAGTGGACTGTGAAGCAACAAAGCAGCAATGTCATGTTTTGCCAAGTATTGACCCTGACAGCTAATAAGATCTCAGTCTTAAAAATAATGAAAACAATAGAAGAACCAATATATTTTACTGCAGAAACACACTTAATGAATGGTCAAATAAACAAAGGCTGCACTGGTCACAGTGTCTAGGCAAAAGATGACTAAATTCTTTAGATTTACCCACACTCTGATGATATTTCTTAGTGCTAAATATAACTATTAGTGAAACTTGTGTGAGGTAGATTATTGGGGTCAACTTCACACTTTCATTTGTATCCAAGGACTTCAGAAGTTTCAGAAAATGGCCTTAGACACACATCTGACAGTAGGTACCAAACCCTTCGGCCCACCTAATCTGTTTACTTTCTTACTTACTGGATAAGCTGCATACTCTTTCTAAAATGCAACTGCTTTGTACTAGTTATTCTTTAGAACTTACAGCTGTCCTATACATTCTTCAGTTCTGTTAACATTTCTTATCATTTTACCTGCTTAAATTCACTTACACAGTCACTGCTTTTCATTTTTTCATTTGTATCAATCTGTTCTTGCAAACCTTTTTTGTAAGGAGGTACACATCTTTACATGTGTATTTCCCTAGGGTACTTATACGTATATCTATCCCCTCTGCTGTCTTTCTTCAAGACTGTACACATTAAGCCCTTCTATATAGTCTGCCTTTATGTGGCTTCCGTTAAGGACCTTCCACTATTTTTGCATCTGTCACTACTGACAGTATCATGTCTAGGTCTTTGTAAAGATGAAAACTCCACAACTACATGCAGCAACCCAAATGGGGTCTTACTATCTATGGAAAAATAGAAGAAAACTGCTTGTGCTCGGTGGTGATGCTTTGTCCTGTGCCTTACAATACTCCAGCATCTTATATATTGCAAATAATTTAATGCTTTTGTAGACTGCATATGCTTTTATTATGCTTTGTGCCCAGATCACCCTCTTGTAAGTAGGTTAAACTCGTATGTTCTCATATTTCTTGTTGGTGTAGAGTGTGCACCTCTACTTGTGCTTATTAAAATATCCCCTAGGATTTAAAAAGTCTTAATGCCCTACAAAAATCTGTCATCTGCGGGTTTTCAGAGTGAGCTATACTCAAGTGGTTCAGAGACTGCTGTACCACCACAGAGGTAGGAAGGACCCAGCCTGCAGCATGGACAGTGGTCTCACTGGCGAAACGCTTACAAATGGCGCACTCTGGAGGGCATAGCTAAAGCTATTTAGCCATGTGCTTTTACCCAGAAATATCTCTGTCATTTGAACAGTGTAGTAGAGCAATTCAGACAACTGTTCTACTGGGCTATTTGTGGGGAGCCAAGTGGAAAAATGATATGCCTTCTTTTGACAGCATATCCCATTCACTTCAGCTTGACTATGAGTAATCCATCCGAGTGTGTGTGTGTGTGTGTGTGTGTGTGTGTGTGTGTGTGTGTGTGTGTGTACACGCGCGCGTGTGTGTGTTTATGTAGAGGCATGTTTGCAGCTGTCTGTTTTTATGTGTGTGTGTCTGTCTGTCTGTAAGGATAGTTTGCAGCTATCTGGATGTCTGCAATGTGGGTGTGCATGTGTGAGAGAGACAGAGAGTGAAAGACACACAGACAGAATGTATACATAGGTGTGTGTGTGTGTGTGATAGAGAAAGAGTGAGTGTGTGTGTGTGTGTGTGTGTGTGTGTGTGTGTGTGTGTGTGTGTGTGTGTGTGTGTGTGTGTGTGTGTAAGAGTGTACATGGTTATCAGTGTGTACAATTCTGTGTGTATGTATGTATGTGTGCACACATCATGCCTGCTCAACTTGGTTGACTTCTTGAGTCAGTCACCAGAGCTGTGGATGAAGTCAAGGTGGTTCATACAGCCTACCTTGATCTGGCCAAGGTGTTTGATACCATTCCCCACTCAGGAATCATAGAAAAACTCACTATGCTAGGCATCAACCCCTATATTACTAGGCAGGTTGCAAACTGGCTCACAGATAGAACCATGTTGGGAAATCTACCAGAAAACTGAAGGAAAGAATAACTGAGCACCATTCAGAAATGGCTAAGCCTATCAGTGCATATGGAAATGCACATACATTCTCTTTTATGGTGATAGAGTATGTAAGGATATACAAGGGGGAGATCTAAACAATAAGCTTGATATGAAGGAATATCAATGGATAATACGCCTTTGTGCTGATGTATTACCAGGTTTAAACCAGACTGTTTCTTTAAAACCTGTACTAAGGTATAAACAAATGTGTTTGAAATAGAGTTCTGTGCTTCTGCAACTATTGTTAACTAGGATTGATTGTTTAATTGAATAATTAATGGCTGTGTGATTTTGATAGTATATAAAAATGGTTAGTATGTGTTAGTATTTTATACACTGATGAAGGGTTTATTTGACCTGAAAGCTTTGTTTTATTAAACACTTGTTCAGTATCAGTGTTGTTTGGTTTGTTTCATACTACATCACAGATAGAACCCACAGTGTGAAAGTAGCAGACTTCAAGTCAGACTGCCAACCAGTCACGAGTGGAGTCCCACAGGGTTCGGTCCTGGGTCCTCTCCTGTTTTGTATCTACTTCTCTGAAGTCCAGGCCAACACAAAGGGTCTCTGGCTGAAAAAGTTTGCATACAATTGCAAGATGGGAGCTATTATTAACTCCCCAAGTGATGTTGACATCTACAGAAAGGTCTCACTGAGACCAACGACTGGTGTCAGAACCATGGCCTTAAGCTCAATGCCAAAAAATGCGTTGTCATCCACTTTGGGGAAAAACCCTGTTCCCATGAATTGCCACATCGATGGTAGTCCATGGAACACAGAAGGTGTTATAAGAGATCTGGGAAAACAGGTTGGCAGCATCCTCTCTTTTGACCACCACATTGCCACTGTGGTGAGAAAGTCCTTCTATGTGGCACATCTCATTACTAAGGGTTTGCATCCAGGAAGAAAGAGGTCATTGTCTCTCTCTACTCTTCCCTCATTAGGCCAATTATCAAATACAAAGCCCCATTTGGCATGTACCTCACTAGACATCTGCAACAGCTGGAGAGGTCGCAAAAGTACCTCACAAACAGGATCATAGGCCTTAAACACTTGCCCTATATGGAGAGACTCAAAAAACTCCAACTATTCTCTGTCTCATATCGCCTACTTAGAGGCGATCTCTGCTTGACATACAAAGCCATGCCTGATCCAGCTCTGTTAGAAATGCTACATCTAAAGAAATCCCAATCCCTCCGCACCACACGCTCCACTGACCTCAACCTCATTACCACAATCAACAGAACGTGCTGGAGGGACAGGTTCATAACCCAGAGACTGCCCCTGCTATGGAACTGACTTCCCATACATGTCAAACAGAGCACCTCACTGGTCCTCTTCAAGAGAAACCTTGATGAGTGGATGGGAAATAGAAAATTCACTCCAGGGATCACTCCAGTGGCTCTATTCGACACAGGCACTGGGAACTAAGGTCGGGTGGCATGATGTCAGGGTAATCCTATGGGCTAGGCTTGTAAAGGCTCCAAGGCCATTAGCCTAGTACACACCTATGAACCTAAAAGTGAGAGTCGGAAGGTGCCTGTACAGCTGCATTCGATGGGCTAGTAGGGGGAGCACTGATGGATTTGATTCTGGGACATTATAATGAGCCAGTAATGAGCTACTGCTCAGTGTAGCTTTATCATGTCTCTGAATTGCACACTATTGCCATCTCATTATTGATCTGTAAGAAGCTGCCCAATTAACTCTGTCAGCGATAAGTTTTTTGAATCCTAGAGATCGTTTTTTGTGTATGTCTTGAACATGTACTCCATGGCTAGGTCAGGAAAGGACCATCTGGGATGAGTATCCTACTCAGATAGTAAATTCCAATCAATAAATAAATGCAGACATAAACGTTCAATGTCATCTCATCACACTGATTCTTCGGCTTTAGATCATCTTGTATGACCACCACAAGTCCTTTTCCATGAATCTTTTTGTTCCCGATTTACTTCCAGTTTTGTACTTCCCTTAATGCTTCCCAGATGCATTACTTTGCATTTTTGTTCTGCAGTGTATTTGAGCCACAACATTTTAAACCATTTTTTCAATTTTACTAAGCTTTTTTATTCTTCCAAAAACCTTGCACATATCCATCCAACTGCACGTTGTTATAAATCAGAAAATCTTATCCTTCACAGACCTCTGCAATGTCACTTACACAAAGGCATGGATTTCTCCCATACAGACCACTGCAAGACACCACTGATCATCATTTTTAATATGTGCAGGCATTACTTATCCTCTGTACCCTTTTGTCCAGTAAGTGCTTTAACCCTTAACTCCCACTCCAAGCCTTTCTAATTCATCCTTTTTTTGTAAATATTCTGAATCTTTTTCATTGTAGTACTATAAAAAATAACTAATTTAACAGTTATAATTGTGTCTAGAGTATGCATGCGTTACTGTTATAAGTACTATCAATTCTATGACCTAGTACCAATGACATTCATTAATGGATTCTTGGCTGGGTGTATATTTGCTGCTGATCAAAGTCTGATATATTTTCTGCTTTTCTGTAAAATCCTACATTTGATGATACTCATGCAACTGTACCAGTGCAAGTCATAGCATAAAATGCTAGTGGCAAGTATCTGCATAGTAACATCTAAAGGAAACCTCCTGCACGAAGGCAAAAGCACGGCTCAAACCAAATAACCAGCAAACCAAAAAGATAGAGCCTGCTGATAAAGGTGGGGCTGTAGTACTACTAAATTGGTGTGATTATGATAGTGAGGCTAAAAGAGAACTTTCGGATCAGAGATATTATCTGGTAATGCCCATCAACCCGACTTTCAGGTTTAAAAAACAGATTGATGAGTTCTTGGTTTGGGCTAGGAATGAAGCTATCATTACTAATGATACTATGCATCAGCTTATGATTCAAGATTCGGCATCTCAATATATTTATTTTCTACCCAAAATCCACAAGGACCCTGTGAATCCACCTGGTAGACCGATTGTATCAGGGAAAGGTTACATTACAGAACCATTGTCTTTATACCTTACCAAACATCTGAAGCCCTTGTTATATGTAGTACGATCACGTTTGCAGGACACCACTAACTTTTTACAGATCATTTCAGATACTCAACTCGAGCCTGGTTGGTTTATGTGTACGCTTGATGTAAGTGCCTTATATACCAACATTCCTCATCAAACAGGTTTGGATGCATTGGCTTATTGGCTTGAGGTGGCGGGTCTATATCAACCAGATTTCAGTTCCTTTCTGGTTGGTTTAGCAAAACATGTTTTAACTAACAACGTCTTCTTCTATCAAGATATTTGTTATTGGCAAACAAAAGGCACAGCAATGGGGGCATCATTTGCCCCGATATATGCAGATTTACTTATGGCCTATGTTGAGAAATATATTATTTATGATTGCCAAAACAATGTTTTTCTTGAACATATTGACATCTGGAGACGTTATCTGGACGATTGTTGGATGGTGTGGAAGGGTGAGGAATATCAACTAATTAATTTTATATCCTATTTGAACAACAATATACGGGGTTTACAGTTCACTGTACATTATGATTTGAATACTATTACCTTTTTGTATGTACTAATAAACAGACTACCTGATCACACACTAGGTACAGAAGTATTCAGGAAGTATCCCCAGTATAATACCATCCTCCATGCCTCCAGTTTTCACCCGCCACACATTGCACGTAACATTCCCAAATCACAATTTATCAGAATGAAGCGTATTTGCTCTCACGATTCTTCTTTCCAACAACAGAGGAAGGATTTGACCAGTAGGTTTAAATCCCGTGGCTACAGTATGGGACATGTGGTGAATGCCAGCAATTATGTCAATGCACTTGATAGACAGGAATACTGAGTTATAACGATCACACAGTTATTGCACCACAACCCATCAGGTTTGTAACTACCTATGCCAGAAACTTGGATACTTTGATCCAAAGTGTGCATAGACACTGGAATATTCTGCAATGTGATTATGAGTTGGCTAGTATTATACCAGACAGATGTCTATTCTCTTTCCGCAAAGGTAAAAACCTAAGTTCCTGTTTCAGTCACTATAAACGTAGCATGTGAATAATAACTCACAATTTCTTCAGACCACATTGACTGGTGAACCATTGACGGGTTGTTTTCCTTGTGGCCATTGCACCAATTGTGATTATGTATGTAAATCAAAACAATTTTCTAGCAGAAACTGTGCTTTGGTTTATGATCTTAATTTTTTTGCCAATTGCAGCAGTGATTGGCTTGTATATTTGGCCACATGTAATTGTGGCTCATTCTATATTGGACAAACTTCCCGTCCACTCAGACTATGAATATCAGAACATATTAGTAGTATCAAGAACAAAAAGGTTCACAATGCACTTTTCAAACACCAACTGGTACATATAACTGCCAAATTTTCTTTTATGGTCATTGACATTATAAAAGGGAATCGATCCAATAAGACAGGCTGGCATTCCATTTTAAATACTAAAGAAAAGAAGTGGATTGTCAAACTAGGAGGATTATTTCCACCTGGTCTTAATGAACAATTTTAGGAAGAACCAATGAGCTTTGAGATGGGTACATTTAAACAACAATGATTGATTTACTTGTTTCACACTGAAGAAGGCTGTGATATTGTCCAGATGAAACCGGTCTGTTTTTTGTTGTTTATTTATTAATAAAAGTTTTTCAGGTCACAGTATGCTGGCTCTATCTTTTTGGTTTGCAAGTATCCGCATGGCCCTCAAAGGTTCAGAAAGTACAGTTGTGTACCTACCATAAATGTAGATGTTCGAGTGTATTCACTGTTGCTGTCATTACACTTGGGTTATCCTGCTGGCAGGCTACCCGCAGTTGGCCTGAATTCCAAAGTCCTGGTCCGGCGTCGGTTGCTGTCGCCTCTTCCCTGATGTCAGTGCACCAGGGGTATACAAGATGCAGCCGACACCATTTTCTTCAGTTTTTCTTGCCCCAGATGTCAGGTGCCCCCAAAAGGGTAGGCTAAAAACATTGCTTATAAAAAGCATGCACTAAAATAAACAATACCTTCATCTATGAGCAAATACACCACATAGGTTGTATAGAATAGAGAAGTACAGATAAGTCCCAGCAAAGAAAGGGGGATGGTGGGTGGAAGCAGTTAACGTTGTCGCCTCACTGCAAGAGGTTCTCCGGTTCGATTCTCGGCTGGGGTGCCTTCTGTGTGGAGTTTGCATGTTCTCCCTGTGTTCGCGTGGGTTTCCTCCGGGTACTCCGGTTTCCTCCCACATTCCAAAGACATGCATCTGGAGCATTTCTCCCCGGGCCTCCGCTGAAAACAGGCTCTGTGGAACCTAGTCGGACTTTCCCGGTCAACAAATGATAAATAAATAAATAAATAAAAAATAACCTGGACTGCAACAGTGAATACACTTGAACATCTACATTTATGGTAGGTAAACAACTGTACTATGTTCATCGTGTTTCACTGTTGCAGTCATTACACTTGGGTTGAATCCCAAAGCTGAGGTTGGGTGGCTGGGTCTAAATAGAATTACAAGGGGCTATGAGGCCCTGCAGAACTGTAGTGGCAAAGCCTGCTCTGGATTTAGAGTAAAGAGGTAAGTGGTAGTGCTTGGTAAAAGTGTGCACTGAACTCCAAGTTGCAGCCTCCAAAATTTCCTTGGTTGGTACTCCTCTGAGAAAGGCTGCTGATGTGGCTGCTGCCCTGGTCGAATGTGGCCTAATGCCCTTAGACACTGATTTGCCATGCTGTGCATAGCAGAAACGAATGCAGTGGCCTATCCATTTTGAAATAGTCTGCTTTGAGATAGGCTTTCCTTGTGATCCTGCAGCATATGCTACTAAAAGTTGCTCAGTCTTTCTGAAAGTTTTAGTTTTGTCCAAGTAGAAGCGTAGCTGCCTGTGTATGTCCAAAGAATGCAGAAGTCTCCCTCTTTATTCTGGGGATTTGGATAAAAAGTAATCAAATGAATGGTTTGATTAAGAGCCACACTGGATACTACCTTTGGCATAAATGTTGGCTTTGCCCTTAGAGAAACCCTGTCCGGATGGAAAATGATAAAAGGTTCCACTGCCATTAATGCCTGTAACTCTGATACTCTTCTGGTGAAGTTATTGCTAGGAGCAGAGCTGTTTTCCATGAAAAGAATTTTATCTCAAAAGGAGGCAGTGTGAGCTTTTCCAAGACAAAATTGAGATCCCATGCAGGTATTGTTGCTCTCCTTGGAGGTCTTATGTTTTTGGCCCCTCTGAGGTACTGCCTTAGCAGTGGATGTGAAAAAAATAGGTGGATCCGTATTATAATGAGCTGAAATGGTAGAGACATGGATCTTAATTGATGAGAAGGATAGGCCTTTGTCCAGCATCTCAGTTAGGTATTGTAAAATCTGAGGGATATTTGGAACAAGTGGTTCAATTCCTTGTGCCTGATTCCGAGCACAGAATCTCTTCCATTTTTCTGCATAAGATTTTCTGGTGCTGGACCTCCTGGCTTCCAAAATGACATCCATAACCGCTTTAGAGAGAGGTGTGTTCTGAGTGGTTATATTATTCGCCATGCAGTCAGATTTAAGGTTCTGAGTTGGCTGTGCAGGATCTGATTGTTTTGTTGGGTCAGAAGATGAGGAATTTGAGGTAAAGTCCAGGCTGGGCCTCGAGACAAGCTCTTTAGGATTGGGTACCAGTGCTGGCGTGGCCAGTCTGGGGCAATCAGAATTATTTTTGGCTTCTCTTGTCTGACCTTTAGGAGTACCTTGGGGAGGAGAGGCAGTGGTGGAAAGGCATAAACTGTCAGGGTTTTCCAGCTGAATGAAAGAGCATCCACCTTCCATGCTTGTGTGTGATAAGTCCTTGTGCAGAATCTCTGTAGTTGACAGTTGTGAGGGGAGGCAAATAGATCTATGTTTGGGCATCCCCATTTCCTTGTTATCATGCTGAAGACTTGTGGGTCTAGTTTCCACCCGTGAGGGTCCATGAGGTTTCTGCTTAGTTTGTCTGCCAGAGTATTTGTCTTTCCTGGCAGGAATTGTGCTTGCAGATGCACTTGATAGGTCAATGCTGTGTTCCACAAGGTCATGGCTTGCCTGCAGAGGGGGAAGGAAAGTGTTCCCCCTTGTTTGTTTATGTACCACATGACTGTAGTGTTGTCCGTCTTTAGCAATAGTTGTCCTGGATGGAGTAGATCCTTGAAGGGCTGTCAGGGCATTCTGTACAGCTAGCATCTCTTTTTGATTGATATGAAGATGCATTTGGCTTGCGGGCCACGAGCCCTGAATACATTTTCCTACCATGTGTGCCCCCCAGGCATAATCCGATACATCTGTTGTTAGTGTCTACCTGGCTAGGGGTAAAGTGAATGGCTGTCCCTTGTTGTGGTGACAGGCCAGTGCCCAACATCGAAACTCCTGTTGCAGGCAGGGAATGAGAGTAATTATTGTTTCCAGGCTGTGGCAATGTTGAGTCCAAACACTTTTTAGATACCACTGTAGCTTCCTCATATGCAGTCTTGCATATGGAATTAGCAGAATGCAGGATGCCATGAAGCCCAAAGCCTGCAGAAATTTTCTTGCCGGTAACTGGGTCTTTGTTGCCATCATTTGGAAGTAATGAGTCAGTTGCCTTTGTTTGTCTGGCATGAGATAAGCCATCTGGGCAGTTGTATTTAAGCTTGCACCCAGGAATATTATCTCTTGAGAGGGCACTAGTTTTGATTTCTTTTCGTTTACAGTGTACCCTAGGCAAATTAGGAATCTTTTTACAAACGCCAGATGCTTTAATAGAATGTCCTTGCTTTCTGCTTGAATAAGGCAGTCGTCCAAGTAGGGATATATTTGAATTCCTTTTTGTCTGCAAAATGCAATTACTGGTGCCAGGCATTTTGTGAAGACCCTGGGTGCAGTAGATAAGCCAAAGGGCAGTGCAGAGAATTGGTAGTACATTGAGCCAGCTATGAATCTGAGGTATCTTCTGCAAGATTGTCTGATTGGGACATGCAGATATGCCTCTTTGAGGTCCAAAGTTACGAGCCAAGCCTTCTTGCCCAGCATGGGCAGAAGTTGCTGTAGTGTCAACATTTTGAATTTTGGAACTTCCAGAAAAGTATTTAGGATAGACAGGTCCAGTATTGATCTCCAAGCATTGTCCTTTCTGGGTACCAAGAAAAGTCTTGAGTAAAATCCTTGCCCCTGCTCTTGCTGTGGTACTCTTTGAATAGCCCTCATGTCCATGAGAGATGAAATTTGCTTTTGTGCCTCTGCCCATTGATTGTGTGGCAGGTCTGGCATACCTTTTGTCTTTGGGAGGGTGTGAAAGTGGAACCTGTAGCCCTGAGAAACAATTACCCATTTGTCCTGGGTAACCATGTGCCAATTTTGTGAGAAAAGTACTAGCTTTCCCCCTAAGGGTGCTGCCAAAAGGTAAGTGCTTGGCATTGGCAATGGGAAGTCATTGGGACTGTTTCCTATAAGGTTGTGATTTGTCTTCTCCGCTTTTGGAGGCAGAAGCACCCCATTGTTTAGGCCTGTATGAGCCTTTTGCCTGAGATCTGCCTCTAGGGCATCTGTAACTGCCTCTTTGTGGCTTGTCTGACAGTGGAAAGGACCAATTCTTAGAAGGCCAGTTCCTGTTAAATCTGGGTGGCTGAACCTGTAAGAAATCCTTGATCGTCTGAATTGATTTAGCTTTATCCTCCATTTTCTTTAACACCTCTTTTGCCTTAACACCAAACAAAGTATCATGCTGTAATGGAGCATCCAATAATTTTGCTTTAACATGATCAGGCAGACTCTGTTCCTTTAACCAAGCATGCCTTCGAATGACAAAGCCTGTAACTGCGGCCCTGCAAGAAGCTTCTAGTGAATCAAAATCACATTGCAAAGTATGTTTTCCCACTTGTTCAGCTGAATGCAATAAATCCTGCATTTCCTTGTTTTCAGGACATTCAGAGTTTGTCAGCATTTTCTGTTTTAGCAGAGACATTAGGTATTGCTTATATTTAAGCATGTGAAACTGGCAGTTTAAAGCCCTTACAGCTATAGTAGCAGAAGTGCAAACTTTTTTCCCCCATCTGTCCAGAGATCTAGAATCCCTATATCAAAGGGAACAGGGTTTTTTGCTGTGGAAGCCTTGACCCCTTTGGGACCCTGAGATATAGTTTCTGGGTCAGCAGCAGGGTTTTTATAAAGAAATTTATGTGAATCTGGAACCCTGTAATACCTATCTGGCTTAACTGGTGCAGGGGTTAAAGAATCAGGAGACAAACTGGACTCTGAAAATACATCATCTACAATGTCTAGCACAGGAGGGATAGCAAGAGGTCTGTGTTGAGGCAATAAAAGAAAATCTCTGAGCCTTTTCTTGGACTCTGAATAATCTTGGCTCTCCCAGTGGAAATGCTCCCTCATGGTGTGCAGGGTTTCCCCAAAAGAATAGTCCTCAGGAGGAGAGGCTGAAGGGATAGATTCTTCAGCATCAGAGTCCTCATAGGGAAGAATAGAATATCCCTGTTCTGAAGAAGAATCAGAAGAAATAGAAATCTGATCAGAGGAACCATAGTCAGTGTCTTGCCTAGGCCTTTTATCTGGAGGGGGATGGGAAAGTACAGTTTTGTACCTACCATAAATGTAGATGTTCGAGTGCTCATACAGCTGCAGTCATAACAGATGGGTTATCCTGCCATCAGGTGGGTCCTCGGTCGGCCGAATTCCAAAGTCTAGGTCTGGCGTCGGTTGTCGTCGCTTCTTCCCTGACGTCAATGTGGCAGGGGTATAAAAGAGGCAGCCGACGCCATTTTCTTCAGTTTTTCTTGCCCCAGATGTCAGGTGCACCCAGAAGGAAGGCAAACAATGTTATGCAAAGATGCAATGTTGATAAATCAAAAACAGTAGTTGCAAGCAAATACACCATAAAAGAATACCCCAAAAAGGTTATATGAAAAGTGTTTGTCATAAGGCCTGTCCTAAGAGGGGATGGAGGGAGGGAAACCTGGACTGCAGCTGTATGAGCACTCGAACATCTACATTTATGGTAGGTACAAAACTGTACTATGTTCATCGTGCATACAGCTGCAGTCATAACAGATGGGTAGAATCCCAAAGCTAAGTAAGGGTGGTAGGCACTAAGTGGAACTAGGAGGGGCTAGGATGCCCTGCAGGACTGCTGTGGCAAAGCCCGCTCTAGATTTTGAGTATAGTGGGAGGTGATAGTGCTTGGAGAAAGTGTGCACTGAACTCCAGGTGGCTGCTTCCAAAATGTCCTTGGTAGGGACCCCCCTGAGGAAGGCTGCAGAGGTAGCTGTGGCTTTGGTGGAGTGGGATCTGATGCATGCAGGCACAGTTTTTCCATGAAATGAGTAACAAAAGCGTATGCAGCGGGCTATCCATTTTGAAATTGTCTGTTTGGAAATGGCCTTTCCCTGAGCACCTGCAGCATAGGACACAAAGAGTTGCTCAGATTTCCTGAATGGCTTTGTTCTGTCCAAATAGTAACAAAGTTGTCTGTGAATGTCCAAGGAATGTAGTAGTCTTTCCCCTTTGTTTTGTGGATTACGATAAAAGGTAGATAAGTGGATAGTCTGATTCAAAGTTACACTGGATACTACCTTTGGCATAAAGGTAGGGTGGTTCGTAAGGAAACTCTGCCCTGATGGAAAATGATGAATGGTTGCACAGCCATGAGGGCCTGTAGCTCCGAAACCCTGTGTGCTGAGGTGATAGCCAGAAGAAAGGCTGTTTTCCATGACAAGTACTGTAACTCTGTCGAAGAAACTGGCTCGAAGGGAGGAAGGGTCAGCTTTTCCAATACGAAGTTGAGGTCCCAAGCAGGGACTGGTGGTTTCCTTGGGGGTTTTATATTCTTTGCCCCTCTGAGGAACTGCCTTAAGAGAGGGTGAGAGAATAAAGGAGGATCTGTGTTGTATTGTGCAGAAATGGCTGAAGCATGGATCTTGATGGAGAAGGAAAGATCATTGTTTAACATCTCAGCTAGGTACTGTAAAATTTGAGGTATATTTATTACCCAAGGATTCTGTCCCTTTTCTTGATTCCAGGCACAAAATCATTTCCATTTGGCGGAGTAGGCCTTTCTAGTAGAAGGTCTTCTGGCCTCCAAGATGACATCCTGCACCTCCTTGGAGAGGAGAAACTGTTGGGAAATCAAGGAATTCTCCATGCAGCTAGATTTAGAGTTTTGAGATTGCTGTGAAGGGTTTTGTAGTTGTGCTGGGACAGCAGAAGAGGAACTAGAGGTAGGATCCATGGTGGGGAATGTGTCAGGCTCTTCAGGAGCGGATACCAGTGTTGTCTTGGCCAGTCTGGAGCAATGAGAATCATTTTCGGCCTCTCTGCTCTGGCTTTTAATAGAACTTTGGGCAGCAGAGGAAGAGGTGGGAAGGCATAGACTGTCAATGTTGCCCAATTGAAGGAAAGTGCGTCCACTTTCCAGGCCTGTGGATGGTAGGTCCTTGAACAAAATTTTTTCAACTGGCAATTTCTGTGGGTAGCAAAGAAATCTGTCTGGCTGTCCCCATGCCTGAGTTATCTTTTGTAAAAACTTGAGGATGCAACTTCCATTCGTGTGGATCTGTCATATTTCTGCTTAGGTTGTCTGCCAGTGTGTTTTCCTTCCCTGTGCCTGTAGTTGAATTTGCAGTTCCAGTGCTGTGTTCCATAGGGTCATGGCTTGCCTGCACAGGGGGTATGAATGAGTTCCCCCCTGTTTGTTTATGTACCACATCACTGTGGTGTTGTCTGTCCTTATCAATAGCTGGCCTGGATGCAGTAGGTCTTTGAAGGTCAAAATAGCCTTTTGCACGGCTAGCATTTCCTTTTGGCTGATGTGAAGGTGCTTCTCTTTTCGGGTCCATTTTCCCTGAATGCACTGATCTGTCATGTGTGCTCCCCAGGCGTAGTCTGAGGCATCTGTAGTGATGATTTGAGTTGCTTGAGGTACACAGAACGGAAGACCTGTGTTTCTTTGGCAAGCTTGAGTCCACCACAAAAATTCCTTTTGAAGGCATGGAATGAGTGGTATAATTGCTTCCAAGCTGTGGCTGTGTTGAGACCATAAGTTTTTCAGGTACCATTGAAGTTTCCTCATATGCAGCTTTGCACATGGGATTAGTAGGATGCAAGATGCCATGAATCCAGAGCCTGCAGGACTTTCCTTGCAGTTAGCCTGGTGTAAGTTGCCATTTTTTGAAGTATTGAGACAGTTGCCCTTGCTTGTCTGGCGTGAGGTAGGCCATCTGGGTGGTTGTATCCAAGCTGGCACCCAGGAAAATTATTTGTTGAGAGGGTATTAGTTTTGATTTCTTTTTGTTGACTGTGTATCCCAGGAAGTTCAACAGTTTTATTACAAACGCCAGGTGCTGCAGTAGTATGTCCTTGCTGTCCGCTTGGATCAGGCAGTCGTCCAGATATGGGTAGATTTGTATCCCTTGTAGTCTGCGGAAGGCGATTACTGATGCCAGGCATTTCGTAAACACTCTGGGCGCAGTAGATAAGCCAAAGGGCAATGCAGAGAATTGGTAATGGGTTGAACCTGCAAGAAATCTGAGGTATCTTCTGCAATCTTGTCTGACAGGGGCATGCAGGTATGCCTCCTTGAGGTCCAATGTTACCAGCCAAGACTCCTTGCCCAGCATGGGAAGAAGCTGCTGTAATGTGAGCATCTTGAATTTTGGCACCTGTAGATATGTGTTTAGGATGGATAGGTCTAAGATAGGTCTCCAATCTTTGTCTTTCCTTGGTACCAGGAATAGTCTGGAATAAAACCCTTGACTTTGTTCTTTTGCAGGTACCTCTTGAATTGCTTTCATGTCCATGAGGGCTGAAACTTGTTTTTGTGCCTCTGCCCTTTGATGTTGTGGCAGGTTTGGCATGCCTCTCATTTTTGGAAGGGTGTGAAAGTGGAACCTGTAGCCTCTGTCTATAATGTCCAGAATCCATTTGTCTTTTGTAACAATATGCCAATTTTTTGAGAATAATGCCAGTTTTCCACCCAAAGGTGCTGCCATTAAAGCTTTGCTTGGCAGGTGTAGGGGGAAGTCATTGTGTCTGTTTTCTAAAAGACTGTGATCTATCTTCTCCACCTCTTGGGATTGGTGCTTGCCACTGTCTGGCTCTGAAAGATCCTTGAGGTTGCCCTCTACCCCTTGGGTGCCTGTATCTGCCCCTTTGAGGTCTGTCAGTGGCTGGAAAGGACCAATTTTTTGAAGGCCAGTTTCTGCTGAAACGTGGAGGCTGTACCTGCAGGAAATCTTTCACTGTTTGCATTGATTTTGCTTTTTCCTCCATTTTCTTTAGCACCTCCTCAGCTTAAACACCAAACAATACATCTTTTTGAAGAGGTGCATCTAATAATTTAGCTTTGACATGATCTGGTAAGGTTTGCTCTTTGAGCCAAGCATGCCTACGTATAACAGAACCCGTAACAGCAGCTCTACATGAGGCCTCTAAAGCATCAAAACCACACTGCAAGGTATGGTTACCCACTTGCTCTGCACCATGCAACAAATCCTGCAACTCTTTTAATTCTGGTTGGTCTGGTTGTGTCATCTTGCTTTTCAGCTGAGATATCAAAAACTGTTGATACCTTAACATATGGAACTGACAGTTTAATGCCCTCATGGTTAAAGTGGCCGAGGTGTACACCTTTTTCCCCCTCCTTTCTAAAGCTCTGGAATCTCTCTCTGAAGGTAATGGGTTTTTTAGCAGTAGAGGCCTTAATTCCCTTGGGACCCTGTGAAATTGTTTCTGGGTCAGCAGTATGGCTTTTATATAGGAACTGGTGAGAATCAGGAACCCGGTAATACCTGTCTGGTTTAACAGGAGCTGGAGGCAAAGAATCTGGATTAAGGCTGGCTTCTGTGTACACATCATCCAATATATCTAAAACAGGAGGGATAGCCAGAGGCCTATGCTAGGGGAGCAGAAGAAATTCCCTGAGCCTTTTCTTGGAATCTGAGTAATCTTGGCCTTCCCAGTGAAAGTGTTCCCTCAGTGTATGCAGGGTTTCCCCAAAAGAGAAGTCCTCAGGAGGGGAGACTGAGGGAATAGACTCCTCTGCATCAGAGTCTTCGAATGGAGAATAGGCATAATCCTGGTCCTCAGATAGTTCTGAGGTAATAGAAGCTTGATCTGAGGAAGGGTAGTCTTCCTCTAGTCTGGGCCTTTTGTCAGAGGGGGGTTGAGAACCCCTGATAAGAGTAATCAAATCCTCAGCCATTTTAAGCATCTGTTTTTTAGGCATGGTGCCTTGAGAAGGGGTCTGAGGAACCTGTTTTTTGGTTTTCATGGCTGCTTTAGATTTAGTGAAGGCTTTAATAGAGAAGGAGGAAGGCCTGAAGACCCCTTGAGAAATGGCAGGCCTGTCTAAATTCTGAGTTTCCCCGCCAGGAGTGGCGTCGGAGTCTGTAGTAGGAATGGAGGTCGAGGAGCCTGCGACTTCTGGTACTGAAGACACCGGTAATGCATTGTCATCGGTACTCAGGGGCTGCGTAGGCACCTCGCTGAGTACCAGAGAACCGGTAGTAGGCCTTAGCGTGGTTTCATAGGTGGCGCGGACTTCATATGTCGGTCCTTATCTTTGCGTTTTTTGCTCAAAACTGGAGTCGGAGTATCCGACGACATAATATAATTAAATTTTTTGCCATAAAAGTGAAGGGCGAACTCCGCCCGACGCTTAATAGTGCGCTTACTGAATCTAGCAAAAAAACGGCAGGCCGAGACGTCGTGGTCTGGGCCTAAGCAAGGTATACAGAAAGAGTGGAAATCCTTATGCGGTATTTGCTTCCCACATGAAATGCAATTATTAACTTTGTCTGACATCGGTCTGAAGCAAGAAAAGTTTCCCCAACGGGGTACTTAGCTTTCAAGAAGACTTCGGCTGAAATACTTTCGTAAATCTCAGGAGCTGGCCGACCGGCACTTGCGAACTGCTTCTGCTGCCTCTTTTATACCCCTGCCGCACGGACGTCAGGGAAGAAGCGACGACAACCGACGCCGGACCTAAACTTTGGAATTCGGCCGACCGAGGACCCGCCTGACGGCAGGATAACCCATCTGTTATGACTGCAGCTGTATGCACGATGAACATCCCCTGATCAAAGTAATTAGGTCCTTGGCCATTTTAAGCATCTGTTTCTTAGGCATGGATGACTGCCCTGGAGAATGCTGTACTTGTTTCTTTGTCTTTAAAGGTGTTTTAGACTTTGTCTTGGTTGCTGAAGTGGTCTTGATAGAAAGCTGTGTAGGTCTGAAAACATCCTCAGAAGCCGATGCCTGCTCAGCAGCTCCGGACCCATCTGAGGGAGTAGTTTCTGTAGGCCCAATATCTTGAGTTTTCAGAGGCCTAGTTGTCTCCACGTGGGAGTCGGAGCCGGCCTGTGGCTCTGAGGTAGCGGGTGTCAGGGGCTGCGAAAGCACCTCACTGAGAATCGACGACTGGCCTAGAAGAGGCTTCGTCGTCGGTTTTGGACCACGGATGCCTGTCCTTTTCTTTTTCCTTGCGCTTTTTATGAACTCCGGTCGTCAACTGTTCCAACGGCATTATATAGTTAAACCTTCGGCCAAAGTAATGGAAAGCAAAATCGTATCGACGCTTAATAGTGCGTTGGTTAAATCTAGCACAAAACCAACAACTAGCAACATTGTGGTCAGGGCCTAGGCAAGGAATACAGTAAGAATGGAAATCCTTATGAGGTATTTGCTTCCCACAAGAAATACAACTGTTAACTTTTACTGACATCAGTCTGGAGCAAGAAAACGCTTCCCCAATGGGGTACTTAGCTTTATTGCAGACTTCGGATCTGAAATTCGAGTTTGAAAATCTCAGGAGTCGGCCGACCGGCACTTGCGAACTGCTTTTGCTTCGGGCACCGCGCGGCAAGAAAGACTGAAGAAAATGGTGTCGGCTGCATCTTATATACCCCTGGCGCACTGACGTCAGGAAGAGGCGACAGCAACCGACGCTGGACCAAGACTTTGGAATTCACGTCAACTTCGGGTAGCCTGCCAGCAGGATAACCAGAGTGTACTGACTGCAACAGTGAAACACGATGAACATCGGCTAACTGAGGGTAAAGACAGGAAAACTCTTGACCAAGAAAACAGGTGTAACAGACAAATCTTCATGTGAGGACTGGCAGTAGTGTCCTCATCTAAGCCCCAAGCATATGTTAAAGCATTACCACAAGCATAAACACACAGAGACCATTGTGAGTGTCTGAACTTCCTGAGAGTCCTATATCCAGCAGATCCGTAGGGATTTTGCCCTCAAACAGTGAGTAATCAAGTTTGAGCTGGACTGAGGGGAGGCATAATTTTGGTTTTAAACCAAACCAACCTGTGTAGGAACCGTAAAACATCAATTAGTTTTTTAATGCTTTCATTCCAATTTTATTAAAGACTTCTTCAGAAACAATCAAAGTAATCAAAACACCACTTTTAAATCCCTGAAGGTAAAACACATGATCAAAACCAACCAAGGCTCATAAAAATATCCACAAAACCCTATACTGGATGATGACTGTTGTGAAGGCAAGTAAGACGGAACCCTTGGCAGATTATTTTGATCAAAAGTTGAAATTTTTTTGAATAGCGTCCAGGCTTTCATCAAGGACTCTCAGGAGTTTCTGGAAAGAATATCTAGGTTTAATACTTCAAATATCGAGTCTGACGTTTTTGCTATAATGGATATTGTAGCATTAAACAATAATATTCCTGATCAGGAAGGTATTGAGTTATTATGGTCTTTTCTCAGTATATATTTGGATTGGTCAAATTCTAACATTAACAATGTTTGTATTTTTATTAAATTTGGTTTTACAAAATAATTTCTTCATTTTAATGATAACATTATCAGCAAATAAAAGGGGTGGCGATAGGTGCCCCTGTGATCCCTACATATGCTAATTTGGTTTTGGGACAATAGGAGGAGCATTTAGTTACAAATTCTTACTTTCATACATGATTTACTGAGGACTTATGTTTTTTAGTGAAGGGCAAGATGGATGGCTTTTCCAATTTTATCATAGAAATAGAGGGAACTAACAATTTTTTTTAAATTTAAACAGCACGTTCATGATGACAGAATAAATTATTTAGACATTACTATAAATAGAGAAAACAATTTTATTAATTCTAGAATTTGTAGAAAGGAAACTTTTGTTAACCAATATTTGCATTTTAGGAGTGCACACCCTATGTTTATGAAGAAAAATATTGTTAAAAGTCAGTTTGTTAGGGTAGCTAAATTAATGTTGAATAGCAACATTTTTTCAAAAAATATATTTTGACAAAGTTTTTTCTTGATAGAAAGTACCCTTAGACTATGGTGGAAATAGTAAACAAGGAGATTTTGGATAGGGGATTTAAAAAATATATTTCCATTATGTCTAATCCTTACAAGTGGCATGGGATTAAATCTTCTCCAGGAAAGTTAAACATTGATACTACCTTGTTTTTGATGCTAATAGCATTTTGAAGATTATTTTTCAAAACTGGAAGACTACATCACTGATTTATGTAAAGTTGAGGGTAACACCCCAAAGATGTTTTTTTTTAAAGGGCCATAATTTAAAGGTTCTATTAGACAAGAAGGTACATATTGCTTCTATGGGGAGGGGGGGGTGAAAGAAAAGCATGTTTGCCTAAGGGGATTGTAGAAAATATAAACTTATTAAAACAACTCCATTTTTTCATGCTGGAAATCATAAGGTTTTTGGGGTGACAGGAAATTTTTCCTGTGCTCTTGTGGAGTGGTGTAATTGGTTACTTGTTCCTCCTATTTGTCTTACTATGTAGGAAGAAGCACTAGGTCGTTATCTGAAAGGATTTATGAAAATAATTATGTGATCAAACAGGTTGAATTAAAAAACTCTCTTGCTAAACATGACTCAGCATAAAATGTTTAAGAGGTTTTTGTTTTTAGTTGTGAAATAACCACAGTTTAATAAAAAAGGCAGAAATTTCAATAATTATTTAGAAATTAGAGCTATTTTGGCAATAAAATTTGGGTGCAATGTTTAGCCACAGATTAAACACTGTCATTTTGATAAAATGCATATGAACGAGCACTGGTTTGTGTTAATTTGTTTTGGTGGGTTTTGATCATGTGTTTTACCTTAGGGGATTTAAAAGTGTTGTTTTGATTACTTGGATTGTTTCTGAAAATGTTCTTAATAAAACTGGAAGAAAAGTGCTACAAAACAGTTCAGTGTTTTGTGGTACCTATGCATGTTGGTTTGGTTTGGGTAATTTTTCCTGTGTTGAACCATGGTGGTGTTTTCATAAATTTGGTTCTCACCCTAGGCAGTGTACCCTAAGGTAACTGCACTGCCAATCCCTCAGATTAACAGCTGGTTCCTGTGGTCAACCAGGCTGATTTTGAGGAATGATCTGGAGTCATCTGGCAATAGATAGTGGTCCTCAAGACTGAGTACTCTCCAGCTTGGATCAGCAGACCCCTAGCTGAGAAAAGCCACATTGCTTATCTTGTACAGGGTTCCCATTTCATGGCTGAGATATGAAGTAAATGCTCAATGTCTGGTTAGAACTTGAATTGCTGGTGTGGGACTCTACACCATTAGGATGTTCTGTCTGAAATTTACACCAGGCCTGATGCAAACCCATCTCCAGCGTATGCTACCCTTTGTTACTGCAAGATGACGCACTATTTCATGCTGTGCTGAAACTCAGTATCAATTTATTACTCAATTTTTGCACAATAATTCTGCTTGCAAACTCACACCTGCTGAAAATAGTTAGCATGATTCTACCTCACATACCAAATCCTACAATGATTTAGAATATTTCAAAGCTACTATTTCAAAAAATGGACAGGAATCATGAGTCCACCTCATC
Source organism: Protopterus annectens (assembly GCF_019279795.1). Lineage (NCBI taxonomy): Eukaryota > Metazoa > Chordata > Ceratodontiformes > Protopteridae > Protopterus > Protopterus annectens. The sequence goes on along the minus strand of NC_056737.1, from coordinate 695,120,018 downwards.
CAGTTTCCTGACACATTACAACTTCGATGGAAACACCCTCAGACTTTTGCAGAACACCTTGAACTGGCTTCATGCTCTCACCCCTGTCCTTCAGGGATGACTGGTGCAGTTTCTTGAGTGGAAGTTTGAGGATCCTTGAGGTTATACAAGTCTTGCAGCCAAACATCTGGGATATCAAAGCAGTCTGAATGTTTCCTAACTCAGCCCCTCTGGCCCCTAAAGAGGCCAATATCCTCATAAAGCCATTGCCTGAGTGGACAAAGAATCTTTCCAGTAATCCCTGTGTTGACTCTGTGGTAATGTATTTGATCCATCATAGATCCCAGAGTACAAACTAACTAGTTGTGTTACAGGTGGACAAGACATCTAGGGCATAAAATAATCACAGAATCTTGGACCATCATATGTCCTGCTGTAACTCTGCCTGTTCTGTCTAGGGCAGGAGGCTCTGGTGTGCATATGCAGAGGATGGAAGGGCTGAGGTTTGATGCAGACTGATAATACTGATCAGAATTACAACAGAGGGTAGCTGATCTAGTGATGTAGAGGGATAAAGTCTTGACTGCTGTCCAGGCAACCTGGCTTTGATTAGTGGCTTGGGCATCTGGCAAAGTTTCAGGAAGAGATAAGTGTTACCATCCCTGCTGGATGAGCAGTTCTTTGGGTGTTTCCTGAGATGACACCTGATGGAGACTGGGGACGTCATACTAAGAGGCATGCGCCAAGGAGGGTGGGGTAAACTGGAGACAAAGTAAAGCTGCTATGGATGGGGGACAATAATCTGCATATCAGAAGGGACTAAAAGGGAGGGGGAAGTAACAATATCCGTGCATAAAATGGAATCCCCTCTGTGGATGTGAATGGCCATATCCCCAGGATGCCCTCAAGTTCTATGTAGGCCCCAGCTATGCAAAGTTATTCTAGGGGTTGGGAAGGTGGTTGGTAGACCCAGATGGACAAGGGGCAGTGGATATGGAGCCACAGGATGATCAGGAGGGAAAAAATACAAAAAATAAAGAAAAGAATGATAACACAGGGGGACATACTTGCATGTAGTACAAATAACAAAAATGATAGAAAACACCAACATATATTTTAGAAAAAAAGACAAACTTTTTATCATTTACAGTGTTTTCTGTGTGTTTTTCTGCTGTTTCCTGAAAAAAAAAAAAAAATATTCTCTTTTCCCGCCTTTGCTGAACTAGATTAGTCCAGATTTCAGGCTTGCTGAATTCTGGACTGTAGTACAGTTTCCTGTGTTGCCCATATCCTTACTTGGATAGGAGGAAGCTTCTCTGTTCACCAGTGAGAGTGGGGAACTTTGAGCAGCCTATCCGTCCCTGGAGGAGTGGTCTCAGCCCTGAAACTAGTAGCTTATTGGCCGTTTTGTGTCAATTCCTATCTCTTTCAGTTTCCCTGCTTTAAAACCCGCATTTGCGCGATTTTGCGTATAGCGCAGCATCGGGCAGCACCACTTAAACAGGTTTAAACTATTCCCGGCTCCACAAACCCTTAGAACTGTTCTAAATCTCAAAGTAAGCACTCTATTTTCATTGTAAAGCCCTGCACTTGCTCATATGAGTAATCTTGTACGTAAACACTAATAAACTAAAGCACTACACCCTCTTATACTCCTTTTAAGTACTTGGCTCCCTATTGGTCCTTTCTGACCAGTCTATAAGTAGTTCTGTATACTATTCCGGCATGTCCAAAGGTCAGTTTCGGGTTTACTCTCCAGTCCAGCTGGTGAATCTGGGAATCTTGAGGCAATGTTACAACTGCCTTATGTACACAGACCACCCTCTCCTCCTCCCGACAAGCTCAAATATATGTGAGAGATGCAACTATATAGTCAAACTGGAGGCTGTGCTCTCTCAACCCAGTATTGGCACAGTCAGTCAGGAGGAGAAGGTAACCACGCACACCACAAATCCAGTCTCACATAGACCTATCGCATCAGCAAACCAAACACATAAACACACAAAAACATACTCGGAGGCTCTAAATAAAAATTTTCCCAAGCAGCAGAGACCTCCATAGCAGACATCCAAGCAACCCCTACCCCGTAAAAAAAACCCACGTATCACATAGTTCACAAAGTCAGTGTGCCACACAGTCACAGCCCTTAAGGCTAAACAACACACCTAATACACTTGTAATACGAGACTCTATTGTCAGACACACTGATGTCCCACTCACCAGACTGAACAAGGACAAGGTCACTGTAAGCTGCCTGTCGGGTGCCAGGATCAACCACATAACACAAGCACTCAGGTCACTCCAAAGCAAGTACAAATATGACTCAGTCATTGTCCATGCTGGTGTGAATGACCTGAGACGTACCTCCCTGGACTACATGAAAAGAGACAGAGGAGTTCTCTGATCATGTAGCCCAGGCTTGTATGACCCTGACCTTGAGTAGCATCTTGCCCTCACCAAAAATGATGCCACAGTATAAAGACAAAATGATCAATTTTAACAACTGGCTAAAGTATTGGTCTCATTCAAAGGGGATCCAGTGTCTGTCAGCCTGGGATGACATGCTCGACAAGCCACGTTGCTTCACTAGGGACGGCTTGCACCTGTCGTCCCTGGGCTTTCAAATACTGGCAAAGGCTCTTGCCACCCCCACACTGCCTTTTTTAGGCAAGGCTCAAAAGACAAACCCACCTCCATAGACAACACAAGGAAAAAAAAAACTAAGGGTAATGCTGCTCAATGCCAGCAGTCTAAACCTCAAGATGCACACACTCGAGACTCTCCTCAGTATGGAGAATATCGATATCTGTGCAGTAACAGTAACCTGGTTCAAGGCTCCCGAGAGCACCCTAGCACTGCCAGGTTATACCTCATACCATGCTTTTCAGCCCCAAAACTCGGACCGAACCACAAAAGGAGGAGAAGTATCCATATTCATCAAAGATACCCACACCTCCAGGTTAGTGGCACTGCACGAAGCATCGGAGACCATCCATGTGCAACTAACAGTGGGCAAAACTGCCTTTCAGTTTATAGCCTGCTACAAACCACCCTCCCAAACTCAGGAACCCCACTCGGCTTTCCTGAAAACACTGGAAAATATGAAGGTCTCTCCAAACACCATTATATTGGGTGACTTCAACTACCCAAACATTGACTGGGAAAACTACTCAAGCCCCAACACCCTCGCCCAACGGTTCCCAGAATTTATAAACTCAAATGCTATGGAACAGCTGGTCACCACTCTCACAAGAGGGGAAAACATATTGGACCTGGTCATCACCAATATGGGGACTCTATGTTCCACACCGGAGGTATGCCCCTCATTGGTAAGATCAGACCATAAATTAATCTCACTGGACATCCATATCCCGTCCCCACCCCCAGCCAAGGAAACCATGGTGAAGAACTTCTCAAAAGCAAACTTCACACTTCTCAAAACCGAGGTGGAATCCTTCAAAGCCCCTGGGCCAGTGGAAAATATGGCCGAAACCGCAAAATCCTTTACAAAAGCATTCTATGGACACCTACAGGAATGCATGGATCATGTTATCCCAAATAAAACCAAGACTCACTCCTCCAAAGGCAGGAGATCTGTCTGGTGGACCCCGGCCATAAATAAACTATACAACAGGAGGAGGAAGCTACTACATGATAGAGCAAAATCCCAAAAAGGGAAGGCATCTCTGATCAGTACTAACAAGAAACTACGATCCCTCATAAAATCATCTAAGGCCAGCTTCGAAAGGAAAATTGCAGAAGACACTAAAGATAATCACAAGGCCTTCTTTAGTTATGTCAGGAACCTGGGTGGCAACTCCCAGATATGCTCTGAGTTAGTGCAAAATGACAAAAAATACACTGAACCCACAGACATTGCCAACATCCTGGCAGACAGGTTCAGTGCAAACTTCTCCCCCCCTTCCCCCCCAAAAGTACAAATGTCTATCCCAACAGAGTGTAGCCTCCCTGAGATCACAGATGCACAAGTGAGAGCTGCCCTCTCCAAAGCAAAAAACACAGCATCAATGGGACCAGATGGTGTCCCGGGCTGCGTCTTACAAGTGCTCCAAGAAGAACTGAACCCTCACATAAAGTCACTGTTCAATCTCAGCCTTACTACAGGATATGTACCCAAGGAATGGCATACAGCAACAGTGGTCCCACAATGGACCCCGGGAACTATCGCCCTATAAGCCTGATTAGCCTGGTCTGCAAAGCTATGGAGAATATCATCATGGAAATCATAAACAAAGACATTGGGAACCTCCAGACACTGGATCTTACCCAATTCAGCTTTGTTAAGGGCAGATCTTTCCTCTTGATCCTGGTCGACTTCTTTGAAACAGTTACCAAGGCCATAGATGAAGGGAAGGTAGTCCACACAGACTACCTGGACCTCGCAAAAGCCTTCAACACAATATCCCACTTGGGCATCATAAATAAGCTCACCAGCTTAAATATCAACCCCTATGTCACAAGATGGGTTGCAAACTGGCTCAGAGATGGAATCCACATGGTCAGAAGTGCAAGTGCCAGGTCAGACTCTAAACCAGTAATAAGTGGCGTCCCACAAGGCTCAGTCCTGGGTCCTCTCTTGTTCGGTATATATTTCTCTGAGGTACAGGCTAACATGGGTGGACTACGGCTGACCAAGTTCGCAGATGACTGCAAACTGGGTGCCATAATCGACTCTCTGGATGACAGAAGCATCCTCCAAAAGGGTCTCACAGAGACGGATAACTGGTGCCAGAGCCATGGCCTAATGCTAAATGCCAAAAAATGCATATTCATCCCCTTTGGGGAAAAACAAAGTGCCCACAAATTACCACATAGGTGGCAATCCATTAAGTACGGAAGAAGTAATTAGGGACTTGGGGACCCAAGTAGATAGTAATCTCTCCTTTGCAATCACGTTGCCAAAGTGGTTAGAAAGACCTTCTATATAGCCCACCTTATTACGAAAGGGTTCACATCTAGATCAAAAGAGGTTATTGTGCCCCTCTACTCATCAGGCCCATCACTGAATACAACGCCCCATTTGGGATGTACCTTACCCGACACTTGCAGCAACTGGAAAGACACCAAAAGTACCTCACCAAGAGGATCAAGGGACTCAAACAGATGCCCTATGCAGTTCGGCTAAAGAAACTCCAGCTCTACTTAGCTGCGTACCACCTACTCAGAGGCGATCTGTGCCTGACGTATAAAGCCATGTCCAACCCAGAATTAATGGACATGCTCCACCTCAGGAAATCCAAATCCCTTAGAGCTACACGCTCCAGGGACTTCAACCTCAGCACAGAAATAAATAGGACATGCTGGAGGGACAGATTCATATCCCAGAGGCTCCCCTCACTCTGGAACAAAATCCCAATCCATGTTAGGCAGTGCCCCTCACTGACCCTCTTCAAGAGAAATCTTGAAGAGTGGATGGGAGATCGTAAGTTTACCCCTGGGATCTCTTCTGTGTCCCTGCTAGACAGAGGCACAGTAAACTAACCTTAAAAGGGCTATCTTCTGTGACCTACTATACAGAGGCACAGTCAACTAATCTAGAAGGGTGGTGAAAGCCAAACACACTCTGTCTAGGCTTATAAATGCCCTAGGGCAGATAGCCTAGTATCAACCTATGAATACTCTCAATACGGAAAAACACATTATGAGGAATGCTTCATCTAGTCCTGTTAGAATGAAGCTTCACAGCTTGCTTGCCTGATTCCCTGTTTTATGCTGAGACATTACTACACCACATAGTGGAAAATATAGTTCAGATTCATCTAATACAGTGCTGAAAATATTTTCAAGTAGATCTCCAGAAAAACATACATGCTTGCTGTGAATATTTCTGTTTCCCGGCTCTGCAGTCTCTCTCTCTAATTTACACATGCTATAACTGTGAAACAATTCTTTTTTTTTTCCCTTGGGAGACGCAAGCAAACCTCAGATTCACAAACATGCACTACAGCTCAAATCTGCATTTTAAGCATAAACCCTGTATATACAAGAAAAATGTAATATCTGTATTTACAAATTCAGATCACATGTAAAAAGTAACTGTCATAGTAAGATATGAGCATAGCAAACTAAATATAAGGTTTTGCAGTCTTTAAGTCACCAAAATAAAGCATGGCATGGCAAATTACAAGGTTGCCTTCTTTAAAGAAGAACTAGAGATTATGATGCCATATGACAATTTCAATCGAGAATTACTCTCCGACCATCTTGCCCTTCTGACTGAAGGTCAAATCTCTCCTCTCAGTATCTCTTGTAGTGAGAAAATCTGAATGTTTTCTACCTAAAGTTTGTTCCAGAGTACACAAACGAACATGCACTGCAGTTCAAACCTTCTTTAAAGGAGAGACTCAGGAATATGATTCCATATGATAACTTCAAGGGAGAAGCACTCTGATCATACTGCCATGGACCTAACTGATACCTTACCAAGGAAGAAACAGGCTCTCACATTAGTATAGGGTCACAAAATTATTCCTCCATCTCCTGCTCTCCCTTCTACTTCTAGATATGACCAACTCCAACAGAAGAAGAGGTCGCTTGACTATCCTATGAAAGCTCTAAAGTGTCATACTATCTAGACCCCTTCAGTGCCAGCAAATCTACCAGCTGGACAACTCCAGTAGCTATCCTGTCACAGTCCTGCCTCTTGTCTGGGAATGGCCATGAAAGGGGTTCTCCAAGTCTGCTTCAGCCTGGAGACCTATCAAAATGAATCAGTGGCTTCAGGAAGTGATAAGCCTTGATCACATTCCAGCACTCACTAGTTCGTAAGTCATGCTGAGAATTTGATGGTCAAAGGGCCTGTAGAGGCCATTCCAACTTCAAAGCAGGTTTGAGGGTTTTACTTTCAGTTCATCCTGGTCCCAAACATGACAGAAGATTTTTCATCCCCTTCTTAACCTCAATGAAAGAATCCATAACATATGCTATATTAGCTTCTAGATGGTCACTCTACAGGGAATCTTGCCTTTGCTCCCACAGGATATATGGACAGTATTATTGGACATGATAGATAATTTCTTACAAATTAGCATTTGTGTCTCACACAGGAGAGACCAATGGTTCCATTCTGCGTAACATTTCAAGGCTTTCCTTTTGCAACATACTTCTTCACCAAGATGCTGATCATGACTGAAGCCTTGCAGACTAAGAACTTCTTATTCCCATACCGAGATTACTGCCTGGAGGTGGCACCCTTATGGGCACTTTTTTTTATGCAGTCCCTAGAGTTGACCATAAACTGAAGGATGACCTCTATGTTCCCAACTAAGAGGAAGGCCTTTATCAGGGTACAGTAGAATGCTTTTCTATGTCATTCTTGCTCTAGGAGAGGGAGATCAAACAGATGTGATCGTGTCTGTCAACCTGAGGACACAGTGCAAGATCCATGCCTTGACTCTGCCATGCCTAATGGATTTCATGTCTGCCAAGATCTTCATGGTGACATCTGTATCCCTGAAGAGGTCTTCACTGTGTCTTCTGTACTCATGAATATTTGGGTGCTGCAACAGACAGTGAGGTTTCAGTGGCTTCAGATCCATCACACAATCAAGGACCTTGCTTTAAAGTAGAATCCTTGTTGATAAGGGCTCTGAAGTTGTGGATTATTCCTTCCAACCTTTCAGTGAATGCCTTTGTTGAATGGGTTGTGGGTTTGAATAACTAATGCTTCACTACTAGGGTCTGTGGCGTACTTAGGCTCCCAAGAAGTACAGGGAATGCAGTATCCCAGGTAAAGGGGCTTAATATTCACCAAATGGAGCTTTCAACACTATTTCTAGTCCTAAATGCTTAGAAAAGTTGATTTGGGAGCCTATCTTAGTTCAGTAAGGCAACTAGTTCATTTTGGGTATCTAAACAAACAAGGGAGCACAAGGTCCCACAACTTCTGCTGGAAAGCAATGCTTATCTGGCATTGGGCATTGGGACACAGAGACATTGCCAACTCAGTGGTTTAAATTCCTAAGGAAGTGAAAAAAACTTGCAGACATTCTAAGTCATTCTTCCAGTCCCCTTCTGAGGCTGTGATTCAGCACAGCCTCCTAAAATGTGGGCACTCTAGAGCTAGACCTATTTGCCACTAAATGGAATGTACTCTTTACCTCCTTCTGACTGAGTCATCAGGCTAAGGGGGAAGTATTTGTGGATGCATTCTCTCTCTCTCTCTCTCCTCAGGCATGGGATGTTCTTGCATGCAGTCCGCCATGGGGTCCTACACCAAATGAAGACACCTGATGCTGCCACATTTCATAGCTGGAGACTCAGAGTTAATACAATCTGCTAGAAAGTCTTCAACTCAAAAGATCTATGCCTCCAAGCATTAACAGTTCTAATTTTGGGCACAGCAGTACCTTGTAATATGCCAACTGGCAATCTTAACATGAGTCAAGTACCAGTTTGAGCTGGGCCTCAATTATTCAAGTGCCAAGATGCTCATGTCAGCTATTTCTACCATGTGTGACCTTATAAAAGGAAAGTGTTGCCAAGCACTGGCTGGTCAAGCAGTTCCATAAAGAAGTGCTGCATCAATATCTTCCACTCTAGAATACTCCCTCCCCACCCCCACCACACATACATGGACTTGAACCTAATGACCGGAAAAGCTTGTCTGCCCTCCATTTCACTTTGCTAGCTCAGTGTTATTTAATACTGCATCTTGGAAACTGCACTTCCTAGTGGCCATTACCCCAAGTGAAAAGGGTGTCAAAATTTCAGGACATTGCGTATAAGAAACCATTTCTGGATTTTTACAGTGACAGGTGTCCCTTACGGTAAAAGCAAATTATCTTCCAAACGTAATTTCAAAGCTACCTCTGACTCTGTTTATTTATCTACTGGTTTTCTTAGTAGTGGCAGAAGCCACAGTGGAGAGGGCCATTTGTATCCAGAATGTGCACTGGCAGCTCAGGTGCTACCCGTACTGGGTGTGTTGGTTAAGGAAAATGGTCCAGTCTTTTGACTCTATTGCAACAGGCAGATAAGGGTACACAGTTGCCAAACAGACTCGTCCAAGGGGAATGTCAACTGCATTATGTTTTGCCATCAGGACACATATCAGCCTTTGACAACTGCTGTGATCAATACTCAACACACAAAGTGAGTGGCTACCACCAGTTTTTCAAGAAAGTCTTCCACTGCAGATGTCTGAGTCACAGCCACATTGTTTGCAGTCACTGTTAGGACCATGACTTGGGGAGTCTGGCAATATGTAGGAACACAATGCTCCGAGATTCAGTCCTATACTTTTAGTATTCATCAGTTGCATTCAAGTAGAATTGAGAAATAGCAACAGCCAGACAACCTTAGCTGCTGTGCAAGTTATTCTGAAAATGTAAATAGGGCTAAAATGTAATAGAGATATTGCAGTGGTAAAGGACATCCTACTAACAAAGTATTATAATAACTTACAAATGTTACATTTAAGGCTATACTTTCGACCTAAAAGTTGCCATTCCCCTTGAAAGTAATGTTTTTTTCATTACTAAATTCTTTGTCTGTTGAGTATTTCCTCTTGAATTACTTTCCAAATACCCAGAACTGCAACCCTGAAGTCTACTGTTCCCTATGTTTTCCTCTCTCTCACTCCTACACAGCTACTTCAACTCTCACTGCTCCTCTTTCCCTGAGGTTAAAATTTTCTTCCTGCAGTACAAGAAGCAATCTTCTCCTCTTCTTATAGCTTGTGGAAAACCACTCATCTCTTTTTATTCTTGGAAAACATTTCAATGATAACCTCTCTGGGTGGCTTCTTTTGTTGCAGAGGCAATTTCCTTATTTTCTTCTATTTTCCCCCCGATGGACTTAAATCTGTTGCCAGCTCTTTCCCTCTCATTGTGAAACAAAAATAACTGCATACTAAGTCTTGCAGACATAAATGTATTGTTACAACTGTAAGTATCTACTGCTGTATTGCTATTAGAGAATATTTCTTCATACAACTGATTTTGTGCATCTAAAAGTAAAGTTTCCACACAGATATCCATCACTATTAGTTGTATAATGTAATGAGAATGCAACTCTGTATATTATGTAAATTATGATTACATTGTACTCCTTTTGTGATGCCTACATCACTGTTAATTGTGTAATGTAATGAAAATTAAACTGCATATTACAATCTGAGTGCAGCCCTGTACA